>NC_048298.1:6495833-6560074 GCF_013100865.1 Trachemys scripta elegans | reverse complement strand
GGGGTTATTGGCCAATGGCAAGAGTGATCCTGATTTGGAGAGACCTCATTCATATCCCTGATCACCCTGAGGCGAGGAGGAATGTAAGTGTTCAGCCTCACAGCCCCATTTCTTTTTTCTCATTAGTCAGATAGGCACAAAGTTGTCAGCCAAGGAGACATGTTTTGTGTTGTGAATCTCCCTTAAAAACCTTCCCTGATGAGTGGATGTTTATCAGCTAGGGAGTAACCTGCCTCCACACAACATTAGGGTCACACAATGCGCTCTTCCCAACATTGTTCTCCCAAGTCAGCTGCCATATAAAGTAACGATAAGTAACGGCAGGAGTTTTCACAGGCCAGTAATCATGGAGGCCACTTCTCTCGCAGATAGGGCACTAATGTGTATAATTGACAAGTAATCAGTAACACTCTCCTAATAAAGCTGGTGTTAGTTCCTGACTGGCACAGTTGGAAAGTCATGTACAGTACCTGTGATTGCTTTGTCGTCCAAGACCCAACTGCTGTCCAAATCTGAAGGCTGTACCATACCTAGGTATTCCTTTATGAGGAGACTCAGCTGTGTGTATGCCTCATCGTAATCATCTACAGGAAACAGATGCACATTTTAAGGAGGGAGGGAAAGGATGTCTGATAAAAGAACAGCCAGGCACCAGCGTGAAATTATAACGTCACAGAAGTCAGAGATGAAAATGTCCTTTTAGTTCACCCAGCCTACCTCCCTACCAGTTTGGGCTTGTTCTCCACAATGCATTCCCTGGTAAATGTATTCTCAATCTAGCTGTAAATGTTCCTCAAGTGTTTCACCTCATCACTTGAGGAACATTTACAGCTAGATTGAGGAACTTCCCTTGGGAGAATAATCCATAGCCTACTACGGTGAAGAAGCTTTTCCTAAATTCAGTTACATTCTAAATTCCTATGTCAGCCTAAATGTTCTCCTCCGCAATTTGATTTTATTTATTGTCTTCTATTTCTTCTGTTTTAGACTAAAAACGTAAGGCTGCCTATCCCTGGCTTCAGGTGCCCTCAACAATAATTAAAAATATAATTGTAATAATTCACAAAGCCAGCAATTTCATCTAAACCCTAGACCAGAGGTGGGCAAACTACGGCCTGGGGGCCACATCCGGCCCGCGGGACCCTCCTGCCCAGCCCCTGAGCTCCTGGCCCGGGAGGCTCACCCCCGGTCCCTCCCCTGCTGTTCCCCCTCCCCCACAGCCTTAGCTCGCTCCGCCACTGGCGCAATGCTCTCAGTGGCGGAGCGAGCTAAGGCTGTGGGGGAGGGGGAACAGCAGGGGAGGGACCGGGGGTGAGCCTCCCGGGCCAGGAGCTCAGGGGCTGGGCAGGAGGGTCCCGCGGGCCGGATGTGGCCCCCAGGCCGTAGTTTGCCCACCTCTGGTCTAGGGTTTAGATGAAATTGCTGGCTTTGTGAATTATTACAATTATATTTTTAATTATTGTTGAGGGCACCTGAAGCCAGGGATAGGCAGCCTTACGTTTTTAGTCTAAAACAGAAGAAATAGAAGACAATAAATAAAATCAAATTGCGGAGGAGAACATTTAGGCTGACATAGGAATTTAGAATGTAACTGAATTTAGGAAAAGCTTCTTCACCGTAGTAGGCTATGGATTATTCTCCCAAGGGAAGTTCCTCAATCTAGCTGTAAATGTTCCTCAAGTGATGAGGTGAAACACTTGAGGAACATTTACAGCTAGATTGAGAATACATTTACCAGGGAATGCATTGTGGAGAACAAGCCCAAACTGGTAGGGAGGTAGGCTGGGTGAACTAAAAGGACATTTTCATCTCTGACTTCTGTGACGTTATAATTTCGCGCTGGTGCCTGGCTGTTCTTTTATCAGTTCTTTCCCTCCCTCCTTAAAATGTGCATCTGTTTCCTGTAGATGATTACGATGAGGCATACACACAGCTGAGTCTCCTCATAAAGGAATACCTAGGTATGGTACAGCCTTCAGATTTGGACAGCAGTTGGGTGTTGGACGACAAAGCAATCACAGGTACTGTACATGACTTTCCAACTGTGCCAGTCAGGAACTAACACCAGCTTTATTAGGAGAGTGTTACTGATTACTTGTCAATTATACACATTAGTGCCCTATCTGCGAGAGAAGTGGCCTCCATGATTACTGGCCTGTGAAAACTCTGCAGGCCTCCCACTGAGTAATGTGCCTCCCTGACTGTCCTCCTCCTAGGAACCAAGTCTGTGATCCTGCTCCTTCCGTTACTTACAGTTACTTTATATGGCAGCTGACTTGGGAGAACAATGTTGGGAAGAGCGCATTGTGTGACCCTAATGTTGTGTGGAGGCAGGTTACTCCCTAGCTGATAGACATCCACTCATCAGGGAAGGTTTTTAAGAGAGATTCACAACACAAAACATGTCTCCTTGGCTGACAACTTTGTGCCTATCTTACTAATGAGAAAAAAGAAATGGGGCTGTGAGGCTGAACACTTACATTCCTCCTCGCCTCAGGGTGATCAGGGATATGAAGGAGGTCTCTCCAAATCAGGATCACTCTTGCCATTGGCCAATAACCCCAGTCTCCTTTTAATAGTAATTCTTTACTGCTGAGTTAGCCTGGGTGATTGACACCTGGGTTAACCTAGCCCGGGTACAGCCACACTTCACAGTCACATTTGAGTTACTTTGTCCTCAGTGGTGCTGCACGCATGTATGTGTGTCACTAGAGCTTTGGGGGCATATCCAATGATTCTTTGTGCTGCAGTAAACTAAGCCTCTTTAGGAGTCTTTCCCAGTGAATTGTGGGAGAACTTGCCTATCGTTTTGGACACACGGGGGAATTGTGGGAAGGCACTGCAGGACTATCAGCACTCGAGTGATTTAGCCCATATTCTCACTGCAAAGTGGGTGGCGTACCAGCCTGAGTGAAAGGGGAACCCAGGTTCTCACCCATACCCCCAGCTGGGCCAGGTAGCTCAGGTGTAAAGCATCACTAAATTCAGATATGTGGACAGGAGGAGACTTAGGGGAGACACCTGGGCTAACTCTGTGGTGAAGACCCTTAATGGTGAGATATGCTTTTCCCTAATGCCAAGTAAGTTATTAAAGAAATCCATCCTTATTCTGGCCCTAGATTCCGTTCTGTCTCCTCTATTTGGACTATACACTTCTGTAGCTAATAGAGCTCCCAGTGGGAACGAGGAAGGGGAGACAGAGAGTTCCTTGACAGGGATTTGCGTAATAAAGGAAGACAAGAACTTGTTTATGATAGCTCTTTTCTCCAAGAGCTTCCACAGTTCATAGGTTGTTTTAGATCCCGTGCCGAAGGAGAGCGACTGTTTTCCTAAACAGGGGAAGAGCCAGTAGTCATGACCTGCATGGCTCACAAGGCTGCAGATAGGGGAATCTGAAGAGTGCGTAAGACTGGCACAAAAATGTTAATGAAAAATAGTGTAAAATTTATCACTTTTTCATGTCAAGTGGTTTCATATCCTGAAAGAATTAATAAATGTTGATTACTCTGTGGGGAATGAAAAGCCTCAACATGGATTGTAACGTATAGATACTACCATGACAGGTAGCTTTCTAAAGAAACCAGTAAATTTAATCTAAATCTGGACTGTTTTAATTTTCACTTCTAGCAGTGCCAGTGTTTGTTTGAAGTTAGGGAAGGCTTGTGGGGCTGACTGGATTTTGGAGAAGCAGGTTACCATGTGTGCTGTATCTTGTCCTTGCAATCTTGCTCTTAGTTATTTTCTGCTAAAACACTAGGGCAGGTGTTCTCAAACTTCATTGCACCCTGATCCCCTTCTGACAACAAAAATTACTACATGACCCCAGGAAGGGGAACAGAAGCCTGAGCCTGCCCGAGCCCCACTGCCACCCCGTGTGGGGTGGGGGGCAAAGCTAAAGCCTAATAGCTTCAGCCCCAGGCAGGGGGCCTATAATCTGAGCCCTGCCGCCGACGGCTGAAGCGCTTGGGCTTAGGCCCCGGGTGGTGGGGGTTGGCCTTCAGCTCTGGGCCCCAACAAGTCTAAGCCAGCCCTGGTGACCCTATTAAAATGGGGTCCCAACCCACAGTTTGAGAACTGCTGCACTAGGGCCTTTCTGGCACAGGAGGGAGAGCAAAGTGGAAGGATTATGGACAGAAGAGATTTTTATCTAATTATAATATGTTCTATCTAAAGCACCTGACATTCCTTTAACAAAATCTTAATATTCTTTCACATTTTGGAATTGTGTCAATTTGTACTTTGTTGCTAGCCACAGAAATTCCATAAATAGTACTGGGTTTTGGTAATTTTGCTCTCCATAAAGTAACTTTTAAATTGACTATGCATCGTTAAATTCACTTCGAGCTTCATTTATAGGAGTTTAAATAAATTTAACTATCTTAGTTCTGGAGAGAGTGTCTCTTCTTATGAACTGTGTGAAATAATTGATTTTAAAGAATTTGCCTAAAGGTTGACTTTATTATGGACATTTTTAGTAAGAGAGTAGAAGGGAGAAGATTGGTTCTGTGATATTATGATAGGTTGTTAATTCTTTTTTTAATGAGCTGCCGTTTGCGATCTTTTGTTCATGTACAGAGTAAAGACACTGGGAGAAAATCGATAAGCTCTTCTTTTGAAACGCTTTTTATAGAAGAAATTACTGTACTAACATGATGATACTGCTTTGCGCGTACATAGCAGCTTTCATCCAAGATTTCAGTGCTTTATAACTATTAAGTAAGCCTCACAACACTCTGGATGGTAATACATACTTCACAACATTTCACAGATGGGACACTGGGGCTGTAGCTGATTATCAGTGGTGCTGAGCACTCAGAATTCCCATTGAAGTTGGTTTGAGTGGTAGATGCTCAGCATGTCTGAAAACCAGGCTCAGTAAATCATTTGCCGCCCCTGGAATAGAACTCAGGAGCCATAACTCCCCTGGTCTAATCACTAGAAATTCCAGCATCTGCATATCAATAACTTGAGCGGGCTAGGCTGAGGGACATTTGGGGAAAGTTGGCATTTATTTATTACATAATTACAAAACCAAACATACATAAAATAGACATATGTGTGTGTAAGATTGTATGTATTTGATTGTCTCCCTCTCCTCCACCCTTCATTGATTACTCTTCTTTTTAGATGGTAGGTACCAGGGCCGGCTCTGACTTTATTGCCGCCCCAAGCAGAAAAAAAAAAAACCCACCACAACCCAGGGGCGGCAAAAAACGGCAAAACAAAAAAAAAAACGTGCGGCGTGGCTGGAGCCAGGGTGCAGGGGGACTCCCTGCGCTGCAGTTGTGGGGGAGCGGGGGGGAGAGAGAAGAAGGGCGGCCAGGGCTTCAGGGGGGCGCTGCCACGCGGCCCCTCCCGCCGTGCCCCCTGCCGGGAGGGTTCTGCACTGCTCCCGTTGGCTGGGAGGAAAGGACACTGGCTGCCCTGTCGGGCTTGCTGCAGGGTGCTCCCGTCGTCCGCGCCACCGCCCCCTACAGGGCAGCCGGAGCGGAACACACACTAAAAAAAAAAAGCGGCCGTGCGGCTGGCCCTAAGATTGGGCGGAATGCCGCCTCGTTCAATCTGCCGCCCCAAGCACCAGCTTGCTCGGCTGGTGCCTGGAGCCGGCCCTGTTAGGTACTTTGAGAGAGCTGCTTTTGTACAGCACCTACTACAATGGGACCTTTCTCCTGATTGGGTTTTCCAAACACTCCCATAAATATAAATATTCGTAAGGGTTTCCTTTATATTTTAAATTGATATTTAGGGGTAATTCGTTAGCCAAACTGAAGCCCAGCCTCCTTATTTGTGGCTGTAGTTTTGCACTCTCGAATTTTGCTTGAAAAAAAGTGTGTTAGTTGCATCTCCAGCTATCTGATTTAGTTGCATTTCTGACTACCTGTAAATCCAGTAGAGGTGCAAGTACTTACATTTGCACCCAGAGTTCAATTGTGTGCACAAAAATTCAGATGAAATGATTCTGACAGAAGGAAGGGCACGTGATTCAAATTCCCTGGCTGTGAGGTAGGTCAAACATAGCCTCTAAACACCTTAATAGTGATAACAATGTTTAATAGCTAGCACCTCAGGAAAATAAAATTAAGCAAAGCAACATGCCGTACTCCATCAGTGGTTTCTGTTTTGAGTATTTTTGGGACCCTACACTTCCCTTGGTATTTTGAGGGTGAATTAGTTAATATTTGTAAAGTGCTTTACAAATTACAAAAAGTGCTAAGTATTTTTATTCCCTTCCCTGGGATCTATTTCTTAAGACGATACTCAGTTCTATCTTTTTCACTTTCATTCTTCCCATTTGCAAACCCAGAACAGTGCCAAAAGGAACCTAGTTATTCTGAAACTGCAGACATGGAATTTCTCAAACAGGATTTCAACTTCTTGGAAACAGAGTTTACAGTAAGGGTTTTGTTGCAATAATAACAATACCTGTTCCCTACTAGATTTCAGCTCACTGTCTTTTGGAGATCACAAAGCTTTAACCAGTGGAGGGACCATTAGAATTGCCCAGCCTTCTGACCTCAATGAATTTTCGGACTCTTCAGCCAAAAACTACTCTGCTAGAATCTCAGCCAAACTTGCTGCACAAAAGACACCAGCGGTAAGGGGAAAATGCTCTAATTTTAGCATTATAGAATGCTAACCTAGGAGTAGGATGTTTATGCTTTGCTCAATCCCTCCAGCTCCCATATCATTTTTACTGCTGTTCTCTGAACTCCTTCCAGTTTGTCAATATTTTCCCAGTAGTGGAATGCCCAGAATCAAATGTACCAAAGGCAGCTGAAAGAAAATGGCATGAGCATCATCAACTGAGGAGGAGATGGGGTAGGGAACTGTGGGCCTAATCTTTTCAAACCAGTTTTACACCAGAGCAACTTCATTGATTCTGTTGGAGTTGCTCCTGGTTTATGTGGTGTAAGTTAGATGAGGATCAGCTCCTATATATTTTTACAAGAATGCATGGAAACAATCCAAATTCAGGATAAATAATAGACGTGCTGCCGTGAGATACAAGGAAATTGTCTAACAGGACATCAAGAGCTTTGAACCCGATTCTGTTCCCATTGAAGTCAAAACTCTCATTCACCTGAGTGGCTGCATGCTTGGCATGGTTGCCACCAGAGATTGAGTTCAGACATGTTTCACTGCTGCGTTTTCTTCTTTTTTGACCCAGAGACTCAACAGTGTGCTTACATTTCAAACAATCTTGTGCAATCTAAGCTTCATTTTTTATAGGTTGTTCCCTAAAGGCAGACTTTAATTCACTCTCCTTGCAGGCAGTGGTGGAGTTGGTGCTGTCAAACAGATATTTCTAATGCTCCTTTTCAATGACAATGGCAGAGGAAAGAAAAAAAAAAACGGAAGCTTCAAAATATGTTCCATTCCAGGGCTATGAAGTCATAATGATGACTGATGGTTTGGGCAGGCCTGGCTTGTTGGATAATTATTGCCACTATCTCTGTATTTATAGCAATCTACACCTGATTCTGATGTCTAGAGTTTTTATTCTGGATGGAGCAGAGAAACAAAAAAACCCACTGCTATCCAAGGCTTAAAAAAAGGCTTTCTTTAGTGGGGAGAAAGGTATGACTGTAAAATGAGCTACCCAGACAAGGAGCCCTCCCATCTTTCAGACATCTTAAGCAAAATCCCACGTCTCGTGCCGTGTAGAGTTAAATAAGTGTCATTTCATTTAATGTTTATTTCATCAGAATATATATTAGCTTAAGCTGAAGGAGAAGGCTGTGTTTCTCTCACTTCAGCAGCCTTCTGCCATCATCTGTATCACGGTGATTTATGTCTCTCTCTCTGTATTGCATCTTATGTTAACGTTTTACATTTTGTCAAGCCAGGGAGATAAGTGTTTTATGATGAAGGTGGCTATAATTTAGCCCGGGTTTAAGTTCTTCAGTGGCTAGAAGGTTTTCTTTATTAGTTTCCATGTTCCTCGCTGGTAATATCTGCCAAGCTATTAACTAGGCCTTCTAAGTGCCCAATATATTTGTTCATGTGTATGATGAGGCACTGTAGGATCGACTGAAGTGTCAATCAGTACGTGCTCCAAGGTGAAACACGAGTGCAGCTCTGATAATTTTCAATAGTAAAGACTGTAAATATGCCTGTTGTGATTTTAAAGTAAAATCCGGTCTAAATTGTTCCATTTGGAAGTGGAAATGATTCCTTTACTTTTGGCAACGAAAGCACGTGGCATGACTGCTACAACCGCATTCCATGCTTCCTATGTGTAGAATGGCAAAGTGAGAGAGAGCATAAAATGACTAGCACTGGCAATCCAGGAGCAGGGTAAGAGGAAAGGCTTGCTGACCAGGAAAAGAACCATCATTTTCCACGGCCTTTGCAACTGCTGGGTGCAAAACACATTATACCAATGTTGCACAAGTAGAAATAACTACACAAGTTGCAAGGCAGTACAGAACCAGGCCCTGCAATCCATACAAAAATCAGAAAGAATTGCTTCTTTACAAAGTACATGCTTTGTGAAACATCTGTCTGAAATCTGTGTAGGCCTGGATCTTGCTGGAGTAGCAAAAGGGAAGGAATTCACAACAATCTGTGGGTGAATAGGTACAACAAGACAATTGAACTCTCTTTCTTGTTCATCCTTTGCCATCTGGAGAGCCATTCCTGGGATGGGAGTCACAGAGTGCCACCAGATAAACTGTGGTGTGGGGTCTTATTGTCCCATCGTGATGCCAAACCAGTATGTGATAATGTCACCACAAGATGACTGTTGTTGTTTTTTGAGCTTTCTCTTGCCTTACCCACACTGGGTTTGTCTGCAGTGGGAAATTATATTGTGCTGCTGCAGCACATGTTAACTAACACCACAGGGCTGGATTCTCCAGTCTGCTAAGACTACCTTATGCTAGGTGTTCACAGTAGCCTGAGAGTGACCGTAGATTTCCAACAGAGAATTCCCTCGGTGTAGGGGGAATCTCAGCTGGTGTAGAGTTGGCAGAAGTGGTGTAGCCACCAACCACCCCCTCTACCCTTAGAGTGAGCAGACAAGGAAAGCAGCATGTCAGGAGTGTGTTGGAGCCAAATTCTACTATACTGCATCCTTTGCTGGTGAAAGAAACCTTATGCGAGCAGCATCAATTAAAGTAGGATTATTTTTGCTTTAATTTATACTGGGGCTGCGAATCAACCAGCTCCCTGCAGTCATCCCTTTCTGCTACATCCTAGCATAGCTCAGATGTAGTGAAGAATCAGGGCTTCATTGTAAACCAGGACCACCATGTTTAAAACCAGGTGTGACTTTAAAGACAAAAGTCCTGTCTACACTGAGTGCTGACTGATATTTAACACCCTGTTAGTTAACATGTTATAACACAATGTAATTTCCCAGTATAGATATACCTATACACTCAAGAGTCTTAGGCCATGTCTACACTACCATTTTTGTCAGCAAAACTGGTGTTGCTCAGAGGTGTGAAAAAACACCCTGCTGAGTAACATGAGTTACACTGGTATAAGTGGTAGTGTGCACAGCACTATGCCGGCAGGAGAGTTTCTCCTGCCGACATACTTACCGCCGCTCATTGGAAGTGGTTTAACTACGTCGATGGGAGAGCTCTCTCCCATTGGCATAGAGTGGCTACACAAGAGATCTTATAGCGGCACAGCTGCATTGGTACAGCTGGGCCACTGTAAGGTCTCTAGTGTAGACATGGCCTTAGCCAGAGACAGGAATGTCATGGCCATTTGTTACCCTTTTTTTGAAGGCCTGTATGTACTTGTAAGTTATTGTAATAAGTTGATCATATTTCTTGCTCAGGAAGAAGCATCTCTGCAGAGGCGGCAATGTGCAGCACGTCAGGCGCTGTTGGGGAAGACTCCTAGTGCATATGCCCAACTGTTTCAAAGGTAATGCGGGCATTTGTATGAGTCACGTCCTTTTCAGCCAAATGAAAAATGTCCATCTTGAACTTCTTCCCCATTGTGTCTACAAGATGAATGATCAGAAACTCTCAAAGATCACAAGTCCCATGGCTGACTCTCCTCCTTAAAGGGTTTAAGTCGAACCCTACAGTTAAGCCCTTTACATGGAGATGCGCCCTCTGACTTGAGAGTTGCAATGGTCTTAAACTAACAGTGTGAGGCCAACCTGCAGTATATCTGGGACTGTGAATTTATAACACACACAATGACAAGGCTGCCTAACTCTCAGCAGGGAGCAGTTGGTGGGGGCAGAGAAGCTGGGGCAGCTGGACCCCACTCCTGAGCGGCGAGAAGCCCCGGGCAACTTCCCCTGGCTCCCGGCTGGGAGGAGGGGGCAGCCCTCTGGGAGTCTATGGGACAGGGTACCCAGTTGAGAGACTGGCCTCTTAGCTCCCCACTCTGTCCCTCTGAGGTCGGTGGATGCCCATCACCGGTGTATATTAGGTCAACTTACATTTCTAGCATAGACATACTCTTAGTCCACTGCTCTTTGCTGCCTTTATTTCACCGTGCCTTGCTCATACTTTGGATTCTGTGTTTGGAGTGAAAATAAGACTTTGTTTTGGCAGAGCTGTCACATAGGTGAAAGAAACTCCTATCACCCTCAGTTGGTATTTCCAGGGACATCTGTGCTCAGTGAAAACAAATTGCATGCAGGAGTAGACAACACTCCGTTCCATATGGTGATGCAAGGAGCGAAGTCAGGAAATACCATAAATATGAACAGTTGAGACTCTGAGAGTTGGACAATGAACTCTGAAATCATAGCTATTAGATAGAAAAGAGACCTACAGGTCATTTAGTCCATACCAATGGCTAGTGTATGATTATTCCCTGTAGTATGTTTACTAGTGCAATATCCAGTCTGGTTTTAAATGCACCTTGAGATTGGCCTTTCACCTTAGAAGGCTCTTTCATAGTGTAATACATCTCCCTCTCAGAAAGATTATTGTAGTATCTACCCTAAATTATCGCTATCTCAGTTTCATCCCATTACTCCTAGTTATACCCCTTGTACTACTCAACATAATTCCTCTTCATTTTTTATGCAGTTCAGAAAATTAGACTGTTACCATGTCTCCACTCTCTATTAGTCAGCAATTAGCCAAACTACATATAGTTACATCTTTCCTCATAAGTCGGTTCCCCTAGCCCCCTGGTAAACGTTGGTGTTCTGCTCTTAATTTCCTACAATCTGTTAACATCCGGTAATTAGGTGCCAGAATTGATCCAGGTGCAGCTGCAACAAGGGGTAGCAAAGATGACACAATTACCTTCTGTCTCTGGGACATGATACCTCTGTGCCACTGCATATGCAGCTCAAAATTGCATTGGCCTTTTGCAGTCATTCTGTATGACAAACCCAGGTCTGACTTCCTGGTCATTCCTAGGTTTCTCCTTTCTGTGGAGTATCTGTCTGTGACTTAAGATTATTTTTTCCCAATGTGTATTTTATTTGGACATTTCGTCTGTTTCTACTTGGCTACACAAGTCAAGTACAAATCACATCTCTCTGAAATTTGATTATAAAAAATTCTCTTGACAGCCATCATTTTTCTCGTGTCAGCTTTGTTCTTGTACGTTGTCTGCTTTCATTTACAATACAATATACCCATTCAGGGAAAATGCTTCTTAATCTCAAAGTTCAGTGACCATGGGAGTGAGCGTCTTACAGTACTCTGTTGTCAAGCAAAAGAGAATTACTGTTTACATAGGACTTAGACGAAAGCTCTCTCTTTTACTGGCAGTGCAGTTGAACTGACTGAGAGAATGCTGATCCTAGAGTTGTGCTGACATAACTGAAGATGCTAATAGACAAAGAAAGAAAGAGACTCAAAAAAGCTATATTAACTCCAAGCGCCGTTGGAAATGGAAAGTGG
Organism: Trachemys scripta elegans; assembly: GCF_013100865.1. Classification (NCBI taxonomy): domain Eukaryota; kingdom Metazoa; phylum Chordata; order Testudines; family Emydidae; genus Trachemys; species Trachemys scripta. The sequence continues at coordinate 6,548,237 of NC_048298.1, read as the reverse complement.
AAAACCACTGTTTGCCACAATGGATGAACTTAGTATGGAAAGAAACTTTGTTCCATTGAGGGCGTTGTAAATACTTTGGAACAAAATACATTTATAGCTATAATAAAATACCTGTTTTTAAAAAAGCACAATTGTCTAATTGGTAAATATACAGAAGATTTGCCATATAGAAATACCAGTGTTCACTGCCTAGCATTTTATACAAGGCTATAAACTACTGAATTGGATGTTTTAAGATTTTGGGACATGTCCTTGACCAATGTAAAACAAAAGTAGCTCAGTTTAAATCAAAGAAGTTATATTGGTTTTAAAAGTGGTTTAAAGGAAGAATCAGTTCTGTTTTATTTATTGCAACAGCCAAAGGAATAACTACATAAATTTATATTTTTAAATTGAGATAATTTAAAATCGGACTTCCTTATTTTTTGCCTGTAGCTATGTGCAGTTGCAATTGAGGTTATTTTGATGTTTAACTACCTGATACAGTATGTGGGCACAACCGGGTAGTTTGACATATAATAATAATATCTAGCTCGTGTCAATTGTGCCCTTGCTATTAAAGATACAAAATAAGAGGCTGGGGTGAGGTCTTACTGAAATCAGGCCCTTAGCCATTGAATAACTTGTTGATTTCCCCTGAATGCCCCCCGAGGGCCTGGATTCTGTCACGTAAACATATGAGTAAAGAAGAGAAGGCATGGCCAAGAAGAGAACTGCAAAGTGTAATTGACAGTGTCACGGTCCTGGCTCCACCCCAACTCAGAGAATTCACACACTTTGCAGTCTCTGCACTGCTGCCTTCCAGGATGGGGCTTAGTGCTAAGGAGGTATGTTCCATGCATTTTAACATGACACGCCTGATACACTCTCTTCTGTATGGATAGCTCATGGTCAGGGCACGAGTATTCCACGCAGGTGGTTGTGTGAGAGATTTGGTGGCTTTCCTGTCTGATCATAAGAACATAAGAATGGCCATACTGGGTCAGACCAAAGGTCCATCTAGCCCAGTATCCGGTCTTCCGACAGTGACCAATGCCAGGTGCCCCAGAGGGAATGAACAGAACAGGTAATCATCAAGTGATCCATCCTCTGTCGCTCATTCCCAGCTTGTGACAAACAGAGGTTAGGACACCATCCCTGCCCATCCTGGCTAATAGCCATTGATGGACCTATCCTCCATGAATTTATCTAGTTCTTTTTTGAACCCTGTTACAGTCTTGGCATTCACAACATCCTCTGGCAAGGAGTACCACAGGTTTATTCATAGATTCATAGATTCTAGGACTGGAAGGGACCTCGAAAGGTCATCGAGTCCAGTCCCCTGCCCGCATGGCAGGACCAAATACTGTCTAGACCATCCCTGATAGACATTTATCTAACCTACTCTTAAATATCTCCAGAGATGGAGATTCCACAACCTCCCTAGGCAATTTATTCCAGTGTTTAAACCCATTGCTTCTGGTTCATCCTTAGAGGCTAAGGTGAACAAGTTTTCTCCCTCCTCCTTATGACACCCTTTTACATACCTGAAAACTGCTATCATGTCCCCTCTCAGTCTTCTCTTTTCCAAACTAAACAAACCCAATTCTTTCAGCCTTCCTTCATAGGTCATGTTCTCAAGACCTTTAATCATTCTTGTTGCTCTTCTCTGGACCCGCTCCAATTTCTCCACATCTTTTTTAAAATGCGGTGCCCAGAACTGGACACAATACTCCAGCTGAGGCCTAACCAGAGCAGAGTAGAGCAGAAGAATGACTTCTCGTGTCTTGCTCACAACACACCTGTTAATACATCCCAGAATCATGTTTGCTTTTTTTGCAACAGCATCACACTGTTGACTCATATTTAGCTTGTGGTCCACTATAACCCCTAGATCCCTTTCTGCCATACTCCTTCCTAGACAGTCTCTTCCCATTCTGTATGTGTGAAACTGATTTTTCCTTCCTAAGTGGAGCACTTTGCATTTGTCTTTGTTAAACTTCATCCTGTTTACCTCAGCCCATTTCTCCAATTTGTCCAGATCATTTTGAATTATGACCCTGTCCTCCAAAGCAGTTGCAATCCCTCCCAGTTTGGTATCATCCGCAAACTTAATAAGCGTACTTTCTATGCCAATATCTAAGTCATTGATGAAGATATTGAACAGCGCCGGTCCCAAAACAGACCCCTGCGGTACCCCACTCGTTATGCCTTTCCAGCAGGATTGGGAACCATTAATAACAACTCTCTGAGTACGGTTATCCAGCCAGTTATGCACCCACCTTATAGTAGCCCCATCTAAATTGTATTTGCCTAGTTTATCGATAAGAATGTCATGCGAGACTGTATCAAATGCCTTACTAAAGTCTAGGTATACCACATCCACAGCTTCACCCTTATCCACAAGGCTCGTTATCCTATCAAAGAAAGCTATCAGATTGGTTTGACACGATTTGTTCTTCACAAATCCATGCTGGCTGTTCCCTATCACCTTACCACCTTCCAAGTGTTTGCAGATGATTTCCTTAATTACTTGCTCCATTATCTTCCCTGGCACAGAAGTTAAACTAACTGGTCTGTAGTTTCCTGGGTTGTTGTTATTTCCCTTTTTATAGATGGGCACTATATTTGCCCTTTTCCAGTCTTCTGGAATCTCTCCCGTCTCCCATGATTTTCCAAAGATAATAGCTAGAGGCTCAGATACCTCCTCTATTAGCTCCTTGAGTATTCTAGGATGCATTTCATCAGGCCCTGGTGACTTGAAGGCATCTAACTTTTCTAAGTGATTTTTAACTTGTTCTTTTTTTATTTTATCTGCTAAACTTACCCCCTTCCCATTAGCATTCACTATGTTAGGCATTCCTTCAGACTTCTCGGTGAGGACCGAAACAAAGAAGTCATTAAGCATCTCTGCCATTTCCAAGTTTCCTGTTACTGTTTCTCCCTTTTCACTAAGCAGTGGGCCTACCCTGTCTTTGGTCTTCCTCTTGCTTCTAATGTATTGATAAAAAGTCTTCTTGTTTCCCTTTATTCCTGTAGCATTTGTATATAAGTATACAAATAGTATATATTTGTATTTGTATATGTATGGGTACAGGATACAGGTACAACATAATGTTGCTTTGCCACATTATTCTGTGCCCATTTTGGGGGCAGAAAGAAAGAGGCAGTAACTGTGGCCCTAGGTTCATGGATGTCCTCTTCAGAGTGTCAAAGTGGATGAGGTAATTTCTTTTATTGGACCTGCTTGTGCTGTTCAGAGAGAGATAAGCTTTCGAGCTTTACACAGAGCCCTTCTTCAGGTCTGGGAAATGTACTCAGAAGTACTGAAATATACTCAGAAGTTCTGTGGAAGCGCGAAAGTTCCTCTCTCTCCCTAACAGAAGTTGTTCCAATAAAAAAATAGTACCACACCCACCTAGTCTCTCTAATATCCTGGTACCAACATGGCTACATCAACACTGCATATGCTTCAGAGTGTGTAATTTAACTTAGCTGACATGTTTTTCTTTCTTATTCAACTGCAGCAGCCGAGAGCAACAGAAATTATAAACTCCCTGAATATGAATGTTTCTAATGAAACTGATGACAAAACCTTAATGACAGTCACAAACTCAATTGTCAGTGTGAAAAATAAGGGATTTGGCAGGGTGGGGGAAATCCCTGTGAAGCCTTTTAAAACACGTTTCTTTCAATTGTCTGGCTGGTTGTTTTAAGTGTATCTATCAGTAGGGATTTAGCCTTTGAGAATGGGTCACTGATTCTGAATCAAAGCCTTCATTTCAGGGAGCAGAGTCCATTTTCCTGTGGCGGACAAGTCCTTAGACTGTGACCTTCCATCGGAAGTGGTGCATGATGTATCCTCGTCTCAGATTTCTGTCTGAGCTCTCCTAACCTCTGCTGTTGAGCTGCGTGTTTCAGCATTGCATGTTGAGTGGAGATATTTGTTAGGATATGTGTGTGGGAGGAGGGTTGTTTTCTGTTTCTTTTAAATGCCATGACATTGATTTAGAAGGCTTTTGAGAGCCATCAATGGCTCTGAGGGCCGGCAATGGGATAAAGGACCTTTTTTCTCTATGTAATTGGTTCAGGCCAATAATGACCAAAAGCCGTTACCTGCTGGCAACCGTTTGGTGGCCTATGCAATAGATACTTGTGGTCTCATTTTAAGGGAGATTTATTTATAAGTAGGATTAATAGGATGAAACTAAGAAAGGGCAAATGAAAGACCAATGGCAGAAAAATCCTGTTTGCAGTGAGATGTGTTAGGCTATGGAATGATTCCCCAAGGAAACTGGTGACAATCCCATCACTGAGACATTTTAAAAAAATAAACAGGACAAAGCACTAGAAAACGTACAATAGCGAACAGTCCTGCATTGAGAAAGGTTGGTTTAGACAACCTAAAAGATCTTTTGTGATTCTAGCATCTGTGATTCCTATGGGACAAGGATCTACAAACCACTTCTGCAATTGACAACATTATTGGCAATCTTAGCAGAAGAGCTAAATAATGAGGGGACATGGCACTTAAATTGGCTGGTCACCCTTAGAAGAGGTTCCTTCAGTGCTGAGTTGGAGTGTATCAGCAAGATGGCTGCTGCACCTGTACATAGGATAGACAAAGGACATCTTTTAAGAGCTGTAACTTAATTTTAAATAAAACATTTTGAGAAGGACTTCTCTTACATTGGAAATTCAGCAGTGCTCTTTGGCACTGTGACTAATGTCTATATATAAAATGGAGGCAATACTGCAGTTAGCATGGGTTACGTTTCGTTAGATGTTACCGTGAGTGACTGTTGTAGAAGACATGAAGAAGGAACTCCAGGCCTTGTTAATAATAGACACAAGATGATGAGAAAAATAATGCTATAGGCGAGACTTTCAAATGGGACCTGTGCTCCTAAATCACTTGAGTGCTTTTGAAAAGCTCACCCTTAACAGGCATAGCATCTTTTAATAGATCAAAACCATTTTTTTTTTCATTAAAATAAATTTGCTTAGCTTACCACTTTGGAATCAGGAGCGCATAGATGCAATACTGATTGTAGTTCCAGGAGTTTGTGTTTATTGTTGTACCACACAAGTTTTATTACAATGTGGCCTACTAAGCAGAGATGGGGACTGGGAGTCTGGACTCCCGCTTTCTCTTACTGCTGCAGTTGGTGCCTTGATACGTAACCTTGGGCAAGTCACTTAGGCCAAAATTTTCAAACACGGGCACCTAAAGTTAGGCACCTATATCCATTTAGAGATCTACATTAGTGGCCTGAATTTTAAAGGTGCTGTCAGAATTCCCATTAAAATCTAGGAGCTATGGGAAGTTTTGGCTTTAACTTCTGTGGCTCACTTTCCCCATCTGTAAAATTGGCATAATACTAACCCAGCTTTATAAAGCACTCTGAGATACTCTGATGAAGGACACTAGATCAGTGTGTTGAAAGTAGTGTATTATCGTACATGAATGTATGCACCGCCTGCTTAACTTTCTTTTGATGTCATTTCAGGCATCTTGCAAGTACCCCCGCAGCGATCAGCCCACACAGATTACTGGAGCCACCATCATATACCTCTATGCTCCCAAGTGGAAGTAATGTCACCCAAGACCGGAGCCTGCCCCCTGCTAGCCCAGACACCAGGTGAGTTTAGCTGTTGAATGAACAGATTATTGTTGGACAGGTTGAGGGATAATGCTGTATCGCACAAGACTTAAAACCATTTCCCCAACTAATGCAGGTGTCTCCTCTGTTACATCAATCGCCTTGCTAAACACCATGTTGCTACAATGTAAAACAGAACCTGGGGATGATAGTGCATAAGTGCCGTAACTCATGTGGATGACCTAGCTGCAGACTGAAGATTTCACGAGCTTTGTTTTTAAAGGGGCATGTTGGAGAAGGGAAGGAAAAAATGGTAAAGGATGGGGAGAAGAATGGAAGAAACTGGGACTCCACGTAGAGAAACAAAACTAGAATGATCGCTATTTAAAGTCATAATTTACCAACAGTTACTGCACAGTGGTATCCAGGAGACCACAATGTTTTTCTGTCCTCTACATAAGGAGATACTGGTGGTGACTGGAATACCATTGGGCTGGGCGGGGCTGGTGGTGATATCCCTGTTTCCTCAAATTCTGATCGTGTGGATTGTTTCAGCATCAGCAATCCCTCCAGCTCACTCTACCCAACCCTCCCACCCTGTGTCCCTGTGCCTTTGTTATAACCCCTTCTTATGCCTGGACCCTCTCAGTCAAAGATGGCAAAGAGCTTGAGGGCAGGGGGCAGCTTGAACCTCGAGCACTGAACTCCCAGTTCTTCTTGTCCTGGCTGGGAAACCTCTGAGTGATCCTTTGCTGCTGTGAGGTCGGGGAGATAGGCCTCGGTCTTCTACTCCAGGTAGGAGACAGAGATAGGGAAGTCTAATCTTCATTTTTAGAGAAGGGGAAACTGAGGCACAGCATGGTGAATTAATTTGCCTTCGTTTGTCCAGTGAGTCAGTGGTAAAGCCAGGATTAGAATTTATTGGTTCCTGATTGCCAGTCCCATTATCGTTCCACACAGACCATAGTCCCTTTCCAGGGGTATTTGAAAGGGATCTTTTTTTTTTCTGTATGTCTTTTTTACCTTTCTAAAAAGGTAGTGTTAATTAGTGCTTGAAAACTTGTGTACGTCGACAGTATCTTGGTCTGACCGTGAGAGATGCAAAACATCCACAATCCCTTTGCAGTTCACTTTATCCCTTGTCCTTTAGGCTGCAGAGTTCTTGCTTTTTTGTGGATAAACTTGCTGGTGAAATACACTGACTGTTCTGTTTAAATCTTAAAGAGCTCACACATTTCCACTATATGCTGTCCAGCCGGCCACTGTAATTACAGAAGTTAATTAACACGCTGTAAAAATGTTGAAATGGTAGGTCTCTGTGGATTAGATTGTACTGTGTACTTGTACCATATTGGAGTGTGCGGCAGGGAACAGAGTGGATGCATGAGAGAGAGACAGTGCATAATAGGTTGCCAAGGGATTATGCATCATCTGCCCACACCAGTAAAGAGGCAAGACCCATAACCCAGTGAGTGTGAAGCTATGATGAGTTGTAAAAGCGTTAAAGCCCTTCACATATGGGAATAAATGTGTCTTTCCACTCTAGCACAGTTTGGTGTTTTGACTTTAGCAGTGTTTTCATTTAACGCTCTTAATAACACAGTGGGAAAACAACTGTGAGGAGAGAGAAAGCAAACTGCTAATCGGATTCATTTTCTGTGCGTGCATCAGGCCTACAGCAAAATATACAGTCATGTTGTCAGATCCTCTTGCAAGGAAAAATAATGAAGGCTTGGATGAGAGTTGTTCATAGGCAGGATGGCAATGCTCTTGTATAGACTCCCTCTAGTGCTTTTGTAAAACATCACTTCAAAAACTTAATGCTAAGACCTGTGGTGGGTTTTTTTGGTTTGCGTATTGAGGTGAATTAATATTCTTTTATTTTCAATTCCATGCTTCCAACATTTGGGATGGCAGAAGCAGTAGAATGAAAAGTCGCGTGCGGTAAGCGTATGGTGCAAATGTGAATTACTGGCCTGTGGGCGTAGCAAACAAAGCACTGTCTCCTCACCTCTGGGATTAGGGCCAACTAATGAGTTGGAGAACTCATTGGGGAGCATCCCAAATTCTATGCGTAATTCATCACATTCGTCAGTTACTGCCCTAGTTTGAGCTGTTATGGAAACCGAACCAACTGTTATCCCTAAAAGCAGGAGGCCTGCAGGCCACTGACACTTAGTGCGGTGATGCTCCGTACTGTAGCTGGTCTGTGAATAGAAAACAGGAATCCCATGGTTCTGTTCCAAGGGCCATCCCAGAGCACATGTCTAGTGGGTGGCTGCACAGGGACCTGCATTCTTTCAGCACACCTCTGGCCTTCTTTTCCTTCTGTGTTCTCCTCTCTGCCTTATCAGGTGAACGTCAGGGCCAAACCCTCCATGGTCCCACAGAAGAAGGCCCCATGATCCACGCTTCCTAGACTTCTGATAGCCTCTGCCGGTTACTAATCTCTCCCCTCATAAATGTGCTGTGTGGGTTCTCCACGTATCTTCACACAGGGGCCTAAACAACTTTGGTTGTTACTGGTCCCTTAGCCAGTGCAGACGTGGTGCCAGATACTCAGCTGGTGTAGATCAGTGCAGCTCCATTGACTTCGATGGAGCTAGGTTGATTTACACCAGCTGAGGGTCTGACCCAGAAAATATTAATTAATTAATGTTAAGGGTCCCATCACCACCATACATCATGCAATGGAAAACACTGATCTGCTGCAATGTCATGTGTTAACATGGAATTATGTATCTTAGAGCTGAGAATTTGTTTTGCAGTCCGGTACAGATACATACAGTACAGTGAGTGTACATATGAGACCCCCTTACAGTCCAGTGCTTTAATCCTCAATGTATTTCTTTTATATATATATCGGTTATATGCACTATGATCTCATTATTCCACTTCCTTGTCCTATTTTGAGTATGCTTGTTTTCTGTTCTTTTCACTTTAACAGTCACGGGGTGGGGAATTTGTCTTGGTGGAAGGAAAAGAGGAGAAAAGTAAATTCTGAAGAGAAGGCTGGCCATCCCTACCTAACTGTATACACTAATTATATTCCCAGTGCCCTTATAGTGAGGGGTTGAAGATGCGCTAGATGATCAGAACTGATTTACAGAATGCTTGGCTGGGATAATGCCTGGGGGAGATATTTCAAAGGCACAAATGGCAGTTAGGTGCCCAATTCCCACTGAAAGTCAATGAGTTGACAAGCACTCAGATTCTGTGATGGCAGGGGCCATATAACCCCTGCTTACCCCACCCAATTCACTGGTATTTGTTTTTCATGCTGAGGAACTTTTCAGGAGTCCTGTAGTATATGATTGTTTATTTTTATTACATTTATGCCTAGAGGCCCAATCAAGGATCAGGACCCTTTGTGCACAGCCTGTATCAGACTTATCAGTAGAGCCTAGGGTGACCAGATGTCCGTTTTGATAGGGACAGTCCCAATATTTAGGGCTTTTTCTTATATAGTCACCTCTTACCCCCCACTCCATTCTGATTTTTCACACTGCTATCTGGTCACCCTAGCAGAACCCCTGATATGATTTATTACAACTCACCAGGTGTGAGGGATGAGTTAACAGAAAGACATCAAGCGTTTTTCTTGTCGTTAGTTATATACCTTGTGTCACAAATGCCACATCGTAATCCGTCGCTATTCAGGGACACTGAAAGACAACTCAGAATTGCCTGTTATTGCATTGGATTGTATCCCATTGCGGTCAGACATGACATGTTCATGTATACTATATAGAGATCGACGGGGGGGTTAAATTCCAACCTGAATGCGATTTATTTTTAGTTTCTGTTAGGAGACAGATGCAGGGCTGTGTTCTAGAATAGCAGAGCAGGGAGCTGACCCTTCAGAAACTAGTATTTGCATTGGCACTGATGTTTTTGAAAAACCCAAAGCTGCTGTTTAATCTTAGCCTGGATTTACAACTCCCAGGAATTGCTTTGCCATCCTGTAATGACGCCTGGTGGGTATTATGGGGAGATCACTGTTAGGGTTAAGCACATTGCTTTAGCAGGGCACCCCCAGGTCACATTGACGTCAGCGAGAGATGTGAATGTTCAGGACTTCTCAGGATCTAATCCTGCTCAGATTGAGGTCAATGATAGAATCCCCATTGCTGTCCATGGGCCAGGATCAGGCCTTCAGTGAAGATCATTTCCTGGTGTTTTTTTCTGGGCTTTATGCCACTATTGTATCTCATTCTTTTGATTCGTTCCCCCTCATATTTTGAATTTCCTATTTTTTTATTTCAAAGGCTCTGCCAGTTCATAACCCTGTCTGCTCCTTAAACCATTCTCCCTTCTCCCCCAAAGACATTCTAATCACAGTGTATCACAGGTAATTGCTCTCCACGCAGGAATCATTGGGCTAAATGCTCTGGCCTGGCTTGTGCAGGAGGTCAGATTAGATAACCAGAATGGTCCCAAGGTTAGAATCTACGAATCAATGTTTTCTTTCACACAATAGGCCAGAACAGCTGTTGTGTAAAGATGGACTTTATTAAATGTCTATTACAGTCTCTTAAAAGTTTCTGTGTGATTTCTTGTTTAAAATGGGTATTTACTGGTACTTCTTTGCAGTAAATGTGCATCAAGGCATTTTTTTCCTTAAACAAATTCAGTGTTTGTTATAGATGCTGGATTCACACCCTTGGAGACTGAAATCTATGTAGTCCCAGAACAAGCGACAACCCAGGCTCTAGCATTGTCATGCTAATCTGTGTCCATGTTGACCTGCGGGCCAGCTGCCCATTCAGGCCTTGGCCTCTATGTTGATTTCCCACAGTAGAGCCAAATGTAGAGGTGGCTTTGTGCCACGGAGACCTGCCCACTGATGGGTGAAGTGAGATCACCAACTGCTTCTGTATAGGCTACCCAACAGCCAGGTTATTTATTAGTAGTATTACAGAGGTGCTTGCTTTTTCCAGCGCCCATTGTGCTAGGCACTGTACATATGCCTGGTCAGAGATGGTCCTTTCCCTGAGGAGTGTACACTCTACATAGACAAGACCGAGAAAGTGTGGAACAAAGGAGGTATTATTCATTTCATTTTACAGAAGGGGAATTGAGGCAGAAAGAGACTGGCCCAAGATCACCTTGGGAGTCTGTGCCAGAGCTGGAAACTGAAACCAGATCTTCTAAATCCCAGTTTAGGGCCTTTCCCACAAAACCATCCTTTGATTCTGCCTGGATGTGTCGTCTAGACAATGTTAAAATTTCCTTATGAGCCTCCCAGATCGTCTATTCAATAAATAGATCTTTGTAATTTTTGTAAATTCTTAATTTTATCCCAAAATCACTCACTAAGAGACACTGTTTATTATGCTGAACATAGAATTGGCAAACAGGAACTCTTCGAGTTCGAATCCCATCTCTCCAGCTGATTCACACTGTAGCATGAACCTCTGTTTTTCTTTCCCTGTCTGTGATTGGTTAAATACATTAAAAATTAAAGTGGGTGCTGACAGTTTTGTTTACTACCTCCAAAGAAGTGTTGTCATGTGTGGAAAAAGTGCTGTATAACTGCTGAGTGTGATGTTTTATTTCAGGCTCCAGACTGACAATATTACTGGTGTCATTGAAGTCATGTTAAACAAACTCACAGTGTATGGTTTTTATTACCACGAAAGAATAAATCCATTCTCACTCTCAGCTCCAGAGAATCACGTGCCACCAGTGGGTTATCTATAATGTCCTCGGCTGGCGCATTTTCTACAGAAAACTTGTCTGCCCGGAGCCCAGTTCCTAGTGCTCGATACTCCGAAGAGGCCAATGCAGAATGTGGGGACATTGGAGGAGTCCGCAATGGAATGGAAAGTTTGAAAGGTCTGAATTGTTTTCCAAAATAATCTACTTTTTTTGCTCAGCCTTTGTAATAAGGGCCGGGTAATTATCGTGTAGGTTAGCGATACTCAGACTGAGGCTCGCAAGTGGCTCTTTAATGTGGCATCCGCGGCTCTTTGCAGCACATATTAAAACACTGTGTGATTTAATTATTAACCAATCTAAGCTATTAACCAATCAGGATGCTTTTACTATTTATTAGCCAATTGTAGTTTATAAAATAATACTTGGTCAGCCATTTTGCTTTGAGAATTTATATATATATAAACAAACTAAATATTTCCCCTTTCATAGGGTTTAAATAGGAATATATAGTACTGCAGTAAATGAAACAATGAACTCACATGACTGTGGCTCTTTGGCTAATGTTGATCGCTAATTTGGTTCCTGAACCACTGAGGTCTGAGTATCGGGGTATAAGTATATCCAGATTATGGTGCAATTACATTGTCTCAGCTTCTAATAGTACCTGTCTTAAGAACACCAAATGGCGGTAATAAATGTAGGCATGTAGTTGACTTTCCACTTCTATGAATTAGGGGTAGTCACTAGGGCTGGTTGAAAATTTCCTGTTAACTGTTTTTCAACAGAAAATTGAGTTTTCAGCTAAATAAATTTTGTGGAAAATTTCAACTTTTTATTGAAAAACAACACAAAAAAATTTGCTGTGATGCTTCATGGGAGTTGTAGTTCGGGTGCCTCATGCCCCCATCCTCCTCTCTGGGCTGAGTTCCCCAGCTAGACTACATCTTCCTTTTCCTTTGGCCCCTACAAGATCATTTGAATTAAGGGTCACAGGCTCGGTATAGATCCGTTCTCCACTGGGAAAGTTCCAGTTGAATCACACGCAGATTTCTCAGTTGGTGCAAGTTTTGAAAGAATGTCTGCTTGCTGTGGTGCTTGCGAGGGAGTGGGGTACCAGAGAGGAAGACCAATGGCGGGATTATATAGGGTTGTTCAGTGAGAACAATCTTTATTTCCTTGAAATTGCTTACTAATTTGTTTGTTAATCCTTGCAGACGCTGAACTCTCTAGTGACACGCTTGAAAAAAAAGCCAGCAAATCCAAGTCTGGTTCTCCTCGTGTGCCCCAGATTGCAAACCGACCAGGCTCCAACACCAAACCCGTCCTACCTCCAATCCCATCAGGGCGGAAAAAGACAAACCCTTGAGGGTTGACATCGGCTGAGGCATTGCCTTGATCATGCCCATTTCTGCAGTCTAACTTGAATACTGGTTTTGATATAATTTCCCCCACACACAAAGAAAAGTCTATCAAAGAATATTATCTTTCTGAATCCATCTCTGATTAATTCTGAATCACTCTTCTCTTTAAAAAAAGTTATTTATTTATAACTTTATTAAAAAGTATTTTCTGCTTTTCCCAGAGCTAGAAATGATTTCCCCAGATGCTCCCCACTTGGAAATGTCACAGAATTTTCCCCGAGATCCATGTGATCAGATCTTCCAGGGATATTTTTTCTATTTCATTGACTTAATTGCGCATTTCTAAAGATATAGCCTCTGATGATAATGTTGCTTATAGTACAAGACTGCTGAATTAGTTTTTGCTAAGAGAGATTTAATGTGATACTTAGATTTAAGTGAGGAAGAGAAACTACTTCATTCCAAGGCAACCTTTTATAGAAGCTATATCTTTAGAAATGAGAAGTTATTTTTAATATACAGGTATATTTAAACAAACAACTTACAAAGGAATGATCAGAAAAAATCTTTAATTTGATTTTGCTAAAGTTTTAACTATTTTCTGATTATGCTGAGATCTGTTTTTGCCATATATAAGAGAAATGGAGTCTCAATATTAAACAAAACTCAGACGTTAACCTTTTTCATTATTAATTTATATGACTATATATATTTACTTTGTTATATTTACTGAACAAATAACCTGCTCTTATAAGCTTGCACTGTGAAGCCCTATTGCTGTTTATATAACACCAGTCATGTGCATGGCACTTTGCAAATGTGAGAAGACATGATCTATGATCTATTATACCAGAGTGGATTAAACTTTGCTTGTGGAACTGCTCTGGATTTACCCCAATGTAACTGATCAGAATTTAGCCAGGGCCCATAAAATCTAAATTAGACAAAAAAAGAACAACAGATCATGGCATGTAAGGGATAAATCCAATATCCTGAACTTAATAAATACACCGCTACCCCGCTATAACGCGTCCCGGATATAACACAGGTTCGCATATAGTGCAGTAGCAGCAGGGCTTCGACGGTGCTTTAAAGCATCCGGGGCTCCGGCTGCTGCAGGGAGCCCCGGGCCCTTTAAATCACTGCTGGAGCCCTGCCGCCGCTACCCCAATATAACGGCGTTTCACCTATAACGCGGTAGGGATTTTTGGCTCCCCACGACCGCCTTATATCTGGGTAGAGGTGTATTATAAAAATACAGTGAAGCCTCTAGAAGAACCCAACTTTAGGAAGCTTACTATCTCATGAGCGGCCTAAAGTGTCCCCAAACCGCAGCTAGCTCTGTGCCACCTCGCTGAGAAGAAACCTCTCTTCTGAGGAGCCAATTTTTACAGCAGGTTTTGCATGAGCAGGGCCAAAACTCATGGGGTCAGATATGCAAAGGTATCGTCCTCAAGGCACATTCCCAAAGGAAGCAGCACCCTTACAGCGTGAGCCCACCAGGATCCTCTCTCCAGCGAGGTCTTTAAGCCGGGCTGGCTGGATGTTCAGCCTGTGTCAGCCATTGGTGATCTTACCGCTTTTGGCAACCAAGCGATTGCTGAGCATGTTGCGGCATTCCGTGGTAAATGTGCAACGGCCAAGGTGGTTAGACACCTCAAGATGCAGATAGGTGCCTGAAGAGATTTTTCAAAAGTGTCTCCACAAATTAGGCACCTCACTTCTAGTTTCAGTAGGAGTTAGGTACGTAATCTGTTTAGTAGCATTTGAAAATCCCATTGGGTGTCGATCTGCATCTGTAGGTGCCTAAATACCTTTGAAAATCTGGCCCCTACTGCTATTCCTGCTGATTTCCACTGTAACCTGGGGCATGTCACTTAACTTCTAAGTATGTCATTTCCACTGTTTTACCAATGAGGATAATTATATCACTCTACCTCTCACTATTGCTGTTAGGCTTAAACAATTAAAGTGCTTTGAGATCCTTGCATGATAGTCACTATTATTATCTAATGTTCTAATTAACAAAAGAAAAACACACCCTGAGAACACAGAGTTCTGTAGTATCCTTGTTTAAGTAGCTATATGCGGCATATTCTGGAAACACGGACTGTAGGTACTGAAAGATATCGCCTTCTCCCACACCTCATGTCTGTGTGTTTTTCCTATACATAGACTTCTGTCCCTATCCCAGTCCGCCAAGTCGCAACCTTTCCCACATTCAGATCCCCCTTAAACACTCCAACACCCACCAAATTGTTCACTTCCATTTAAAAACCACCACCACCACCACCTCTATGTTCTTCCTTTCTCTGTGCTATCCAGGGTGACCTGAACTTTCCTGTATCTTAGGCTATGTCTACACAGCAACCGGCCAACTTGGGCTCGGGCTGCAGGGTTGCTTCATTGCGGGGTAGACTTCTGGGCTCAGACTGCAGCCTGAGCTCTGAGCAACCTCCCACCTCATAGGGTCCTAGCGCCCCACAGCCCACGCCTAATGACCCAGTCCTGCAAACACTTATGCACATGTGTAACTTTAAGCACATGAGCACTTTTTGACTCTATGGGTCTACTCAGGTGTAAAGTTATGCACACGCTTAAGTCTTTGTAGGATTGGTGCTCTTGATTTTAATCTCTCCCGTGCAGGGCTTGTCGTTATTTTGGTGTACTATCCAGTTCTGAGCACACTGGTCATGCCCGACGTATAACATTACTCTTATTTCCCAGTTGGCAGCAGAGAGAGGCCCCGGGTCCTGCCATCAGCTCTGCATGGGCAAATCTTTGCTGGGTGAGGGCATATGTTAGCTCACTTACATTCATAGTAGCTGACTGTATTTGTGTGTAAGGAGAATTTCCAGTTTTGAATTAATTCTCTAGGGCTCAGAGCCTGCAAACACTTATGAACATGAATAGCACACTTGAGTTCAATGTCACTGCTCAAGTGTTTGCAGGATCAGGGCCTCGGATAGTAGGAGAACTCTTGATTTTAAAACTAATAAAGACAGGTGTTGGTTTTTGAAATGTGATGGTGTCAGTTCAACAATATATTCAATTGCACTCTCCCCTCACCAACCTCCCCCAGGCGCGCACACACTCTCCCCTGGCCTTCTCCCACACAGGCTGAGATACTGTGGATTATGAAGGACCAATCAGACATGTGGAGACATCCAGTTGAGCTTCAAGGAAGGCAGAGGGATGCTAGTTTCCTTCTGCAGCCTATGCGGAACTGCCTGCCAGCATTGCCCAGTTCTCAATCCTCCTCCCCCAAATGTTCTATGAGGCGGGGCGAGGGGGAGGGAGTTTGGTAGCCCTTGCCCTCGACGCCAGGGGAGGGTACAAGGAACTGAAGGCACCCATTCCCAGACCTTTTATGGTTACTGCAGTGCACCTGCAAACACGTTTTCCTTGTTTCTCCCCTCACAATCTTATCAGTCCTTTTGCCCAAGGTTATCTTACTTTTTTTGCTGTCTGTGTTTGTGTGCATAATAAAACAAAATGGATTGAGAAAAAAAACGCTCTTTGTTCATTCCACACATGGTGGTTGGTGGGGGTGGAGTTTACAGGGGAGAAAAGGCAAGGGAAGGGAGAGTTTGGTAAGGAACACCACAGGTAAGTGTCACATTACTGTGAGTCATTGCTGAAACTGGTTTTCAAAACCTCACAGAGCTGCAGAGTCTCTCAATGGGCTCTGCCCTGGTATCTGGCTGCTCAAAATTGACTGCCAAGCGCTCAGCCTCAACCCACCCCACCCCCAGCAGAAACTTTTCTCCCTTTGTTTCACCGATACTATGGAGCACACAGCAGGCAGCAATAGCAATGGGGATATTGCTTTCACTGAGGTCTAACCTCGTAAGCAAACAGCACCAATGACCTTTTAAACGTCCTTACAGCTGTCCAGGCGGCAGGTTTCATGAGCCATGGGAGCAAGGGGTAGGCTGGGTCTCCCAGGATCACCATTGGCATGGCAACATAATCAATGGTTCTTTTGCAGTCTGGACAGAAAGTCCCTGCTTGCAGCTTTCTGAACAGACCTGTGTTCCTAAAGATGCGCACGTCATGCACCTTTCCCGACCAGCCCACATTGACGTTGGTGAACTGGCCTCTGTGATCCACCAGCGCTTGCAACACCATTGAGAAGTAGCCTTTTCAGTTTATGTACGCTTTGGCAAGGTGCTCTGGTGCCAAGATTGGGATACGTGTGCCATCTATCGCCCGACCTCAGTTAGGGAACCCCATCACGGCACCACCATCCACTAGGTCCTGCATGTTGCCCAGAGTCACTACCCTTCTTAGCAGAAGTCAATTAATGGCCCTGCACACTTTGCTCACAACAGCTCCCACGGTGGATTTACCAACTGCAAATTGATTCCCCACTAACCGGTAGCAGTCTGGTGTTGCAAGCTTCCATAGAGCGATCACCACTTGCTTCTCCACTGTCAGAGCAGCTCTCATTTTAGCATTGCTGCGCTTCAGGGCTGGGAAAAGTTCTGCACAAAGAATGTGGCCTTCCGCTTTCGAAAGTTCTGCAGCCGCTGCTCATCATCCCATCCCTGCATAACGATCCGGTCCCACCAATCAGGGCTTCTTTCCCGGGATCAGAAACGGTGCTCAACTGTGTTCAGCTGATGTGCGACTGCCCCCAGCAGCTGCGGCTTGTTTCGCTCTATGGCTTGCAGCAGGGCTGCTTGTGTGACATCGCAATGTTCCACATGGCAGCTCCTGTCTCAGCTGTAGAAATACTGCAGGCTAAGGCACAAGGTGTTTGTAATGCTCACAACAAGAATGCACAGCTGAGCGGGGTCCATGCTTATCGGGCTATGGCATCTGTGCGACTAAAAGACGTGAAAAAGCCTTGGTTTGTTTGCTGTTGCTCTCGGAGGGAGGAAAGTGCATCATGGGAGGCTAATACCATGTTCCCATTACCACTCGCGACAATGTTTTGGTCCCATGAGGCATTGCAAGCCCTACCCAAAATTCCATTCAGCTACTTGCAGTGTGCGCTAGCGACCCGCAATGCAGTGCACCATGCAGCAATGCAAGCACTACGAGTAAGGACGCACTCCGCCGACACAGTGAGCGTGGTGTGGACACACAAGATCGACGTGCTTAATTCGGAGACTTGCTGTCAACTTACATAAAGTCAACTTAACATTGTAGTGTAGATATGGCTTAAGTCTCTGAGGTTTACAGGGGACAGTATTACAAGCTGTTTAATTTCCCTTTTTCCCCCCAAGTAAACATTCAGCAGTCAGAAGCAATGCCCAAGACTATGGTTTCTTGCTTTGTGAACTCAAGATTCAGCTCTTCACAGATAATTTATGTAGTTTTTCACCCAACCTGTGAGATTAAGTATTAGTCCCATTTTACAGATGGATAAAATGAGAGCTGGAATGATTTGCCAGTCTCACAGGGTGTAGCGTTGAGACTAGAACCCAGAAGTCCTGGCTCCCAGACCCCTATTCTAACCACCAGACAGTTCTAATACATGGGGAGAGAGGGAAAAAACTGCACTGATCATGAGTTATGCAAAGAGAAGACTGGCGTGAGGAGAACACAGCCGGTAGGATCTCAGTTTGTAAATACTTCCTTAAATACACTAAAAACAAAGGAAGGCCATTCGTCATGGTTTTGGATGATGGTGGCAAGGAGAAATGGCCTGAAGCTAAGGTATGGAAAGTTTGTTAGACATTAAGACAAGGATCTTATCTCCATTTGGCCTAGACAAGCCACAGTTAGGTGGGCACTGATTAGCAAGCATGAGTTAAGACTTAGGGTACGTCTTCACTACCCGCCATATCGGCGGGTAGCAATCGATTTATCCGGGATCGATATATCGTGTCTCGTTAAGACGCGATATATCGATCCCCGAACGCGCTCACCGTCGACTCCGGAACTCCACCAGAGCGAGTGGCGGTAGCGCAGTCGACGGGGGAGCCGCGGCCGTCGATCCCGCGCCGTGTGGACCCCAGGTAATTTGATCTAAGGTATTTCGACTTCAGCTACTGAAGTTGCGTATCTTAGATCGATCTCCACCCCAGTGCAGACCAGTCCTTAGTCCCACAAAGTCCGAGACGTCAGAAAGGATCCATCACAATGACCTTTACTGGCCCTCTGAGCTTAGAGCGGAGCTGAAAAGAGGCGGAATTGTGGAGGGTATCCCTGAGCCATTGGCTAATGTAAGGAATGGAACGCATCCACGAGCTAAGAGCCTGAACGCATCCATGAGCTAAGAGCCCATGGAAGTCAGTGGCAATCTGTCCATTGATTGCAATGGGGTTTGGATTAGATCCATAAATAATAAAGTAAAATATCGATGTTATTCCCTCTTGCAAAGCTACTGGAAATTTTTGAGGGCTAAAGGAAAAGCAAGTTACAAATGAGGATAAAGATGGCTAGGATCTATAGGCAGCAGTGGTGGTGGAACAGTTTTTTATAATGGGAGGTGCTGAAGGCAGAAACCCTGGATTTGGGTTATGACTACTTCAAGCCCTGGGGTACGGCAGTACCCCTGGGTGCAGCACCGAGGATACCCATCTAGTCCAACCTACTGCACACTTTGTGGTGGACAAAGGGTGGGATTTTAACTGGCCTGATTCTCCAGCACTTTACTCCTTGCAGAGTCTTTTACAGCTGTGCAAAGTGGGTGTAAAAACGCTTCTGCATAGGGGTAAATGACGGCAAGATGCAAAGCAGGGGAGAAGCAAGTACTCACTCCAGAACATGCTAGACTCAAAGGGAACAACAGTGTGACTGATGAAAACCCACCCTATGGGCTCTTGGCTGGGTATAAAAGCCCAGGTATTTTCATCTCTCTTAAGAAGGCCCAACAATCTCAGCTAGTTACCAAAAATGTATTTTCAACACAGCTGCACTAACTGCAGATACTAACTGCAGGGCTGGTCTTCATTTCTACAATATGGCAAAAGAAAGCACAAATCTGTTTCCAAAAATACCTGTTCAAAGAATATTGTTGCATTCCAGTGGTGGCTAGCGAACTTCTGTTCCCGCAGGAGCTTGTCTAATTGAATGCGCTGCATAATAGGTTGTTAGTTTGGCAGCTGTCAAAGTGAATTATCCTTTTTTTACAGTAGAGGTAGAGCACTTTTTTGCTGCAAAGAGTGTATTTCCTCGGTACCTTTGATTCACTTTATTCTAGGGACAGACGATGAATGGCTGCGAACGTACTGTGGGTCTCATTCTTCCCCCCTTGCTCTCCATGACCCTGCAGACTGATCCCCATACGCTGACTTCGGGGCTTTGTGCTGGTACAGATCAGGTTGCAGGATCAGGACCTTAATCCGCAAGTGATCCTTCTGAGATCAAGGGGACTGCTCAAGGAGTACTTAGTGGGAGTAAAGGTGCCAGAATTGGGCTTCTTCAGAACACTTGTATTTTAATGCCTATACTTTCATTCCCAGGTGTGATCATTTAGAGTCAAGTCCTGCACATGGCTAATTTTACTCACACAAGTAGTCATCTTGGCTCCCCCAGGGTGCAGGGGTCTGAGTTGGTGGATCCTGACGCAGGATCAGGGCCCTAATCAATAATACTTAGCGCTTGACAACAATAGCTAATTAAGGAATGAGCAGGGTTCCCAGCAAATCTTACCATTTGGACAGATCCCACCAAATATTTCAAACTTCTGAGCTATTGTTCCTCCTCATAAAAAAACATCCCTAATGATGAGTTTCATTTTCATGCCCTGGGTTACATACATTTTTATTGTATGTGTATTAAGTGTTCATACCCGTGAGCAAGTATGAGCATGAAAACGTGTCAATGGGACCCCACCAGGCCTGGAGCCCGGTGCTAGCAGATTCCATTGCAGGACGGGAGCCTATGAGAGGAAACAGTTTAGTGGCTAAGGTCCAGGTATTGGCATCAGAAGATCTAGGCCCCAACTCCCTTTAAGATGCTTCCACAATGAAGAATGGCCCCGAAGCTGGTCTGTCTGTCTGGCCATTAGACCTTGGGGAATCTTGTGCGGCATAGAGCTGGCCTAGCAACTCTTACGCTAACCCTTCTCCTGCAGCCAATGCCGGCGGCTTGGTTTGGCCCCTGGGGGTCAGAGCAGTCCTCAGGCCAATGTCAGGATAGCATAGGATCAAGGATTAAAGGCGGATTTCCACCAAACCCATCTTGAGGGATCCACAACCGCAGCTCAGACTCTGGGCCTTGGTTTATATTCCGTTGTCTGCCAGCCCCTGGCTGTGTGGGGCTGGGTTTCCTGTGCTTCAGCTTTCCCATCTGTAAAGTGGGGATAGCTCCTGGCCTGTGAGTGCCAATCTCAGGTGCCTGCAGGTCGGGCGGCTAAAGAAGAGAAAGGCTTTAGTGTCTTATTTATTCTAACAGAGGCAGTACCTTCAGCCCTAGTGTAGTGAGGCCGCCTGGGCCCCGACGGCCCCTGAGGGAGAGGAGCCTGAATTGGCACCCAAGTGGGCGGAGCCACCGCCACCTGTTCCCGCCCCCCAGAAGTCAAGGGGCGGGACAGGAAGTATAAGAGCCAGGCCCCAGCTCTCAGTTAGAGCCGAGCGGCCGGAGAGGCCAGACGTGCCGGTGCGAGCTCCGGCTAGACCGAGCCTTCCCAGAGCCAGGTTCCCCGACGCGGACGGACCGAGCCTCCCCAGAGCCAGATACCTGGACGCCGGCCGACCGGACCTCCCCAGAGCCAGGTATCCCGACGCGGATTGGCCAAGCCTTCCCCAAGCAAGGTACCCCGAAGTAGACTGGCCGCCCTTGCCCCGAGCACGGTACCCCGAGGAGGGGCCTGAGCGCCCCCCTGACCAGAGACCGGAGGAGCAACCTGACCCAGAAGACCCTCTGCGAGCTGAGGAACCCATGGTGTGGGACCCCGCTGTCGAGCCCGACGAGGAGCAGGTACCAATGGAGGGGGAACTGGAAAGCAGCCCGGGGGTAGCTGACCCCAGTCTAGCTACAACAGAGAGCGAACCAATGTCGGTGTGTTGCGGTCAGGACCCCACCGACACAGCGGCCGACTGACTGCCGCTCTTAGGGCCCCGGGCTGGGACACAGTGGAGTGGGTGGGCCTGTGTCCCCCCTGCCACCCCACTTATGGGTGGCAGCTTCCCCCTCCAGCCAGCGCTCTGACACCGCTACGGAACTATTGGTTGTTGCCTTGAACTATTGTTTGTTGCCCCGCCCTGACTAAGGGCCTGGGGCGTCCTGAGTTTGTCAGTGCTCAGCTCCCGATCCACGGTCCTGACCCCCTGAACTATTGTTTGTTGCCCCACCCTGCCTGAGGGCCTGGGGCGTCCCGAGTTTGTCCGTGCTCAGCTCCTGATACCCAGACCTGAGCCCACCCCCCTTGAACTATTGTTTGTTGCCCTGCCCTGACTGAGGGCCAGGGCCTACTAACTCTGTTTGGGGCTCAGCCTGCAGGAAGGTTCTGAGCCCCTGGACTATTGTTTGTTGCCCTGCCCTGATTGAGGGCCGGGCCTGAACCCCTGACTTTACTGCTCAGCCTGAAGGAAGGTTCTGAGCCCCTGGACTNGCCCCCGACGGCCCCTGAGAGGGCCCGACCCCCGCACCGGACCATTACACCTAGTTAAAGCGTTAATGCCCGGGAGGCTTCGTGCCCTGTAAAATTGGACTCTTGACCCTAGCAAGGGTTTTTCCTTTTGACCCGCTGAGAGAGGAGTTTATTACAGTCAGGTAAACTGGAAGTGCTCTCATTTAAGGTCAGCCAGGATTTCACCGTTAAGCCAAGCTGGTCGCCTGCCATATTTACTGTTCTTTCTACACGTTGGGATGGTTTTTCCTGCAACCTCAATAAGGATTCTTTAAAATACAGCCAGCTCTCTTGGACTCCTTTCCTCCTCATGTTGTTCTCCCAGGGGACCCTGCCGATCAGTTCCCTGAAGGAGTCAAAGTCTGCTTTTCTGAAGTCCAGGGTCCGTATTTTGCTGCTCTCCTTCCTTCCTTCTGTCAGGATCCTGAACTCGACCATCTCATGGTCACTGCCTCCCAGGTTCCCATCCACTTTTGCTTCCCCTACTAATTCTTCCCTGTTTGTGAGCAGCAAGTCAAGATGAGGTCTGCCCCTAGTTGGTTCCTCCAGCACTTGCACCAGGAAATTGTCCCCTACACTTTCCGAAAACTTCCTGNCCTGGGAGGCAGTGACCATGAGATGGTCGAGTTCAGGATCCTGAACTCGACCATCTCATGGTCACTGCCTCCCAGGTTCCCATCCACTTTTGCTTCCCCTACTAATTCTTCCCTGTTTGTGAGCAGCAAGTCAAGATGAGGTCTGCCCCTAGTTGGTTCCTCCAGCACTTGCACCAGGAAATTGTCCCCTACACTTTCCGAAAACTTCCTGGATTGTCTGTGCACCGCTGTATTGCTCTCCCAGCAGATAGCGGGGTGATTGAAGCCCCCATGAGAACCAGGGCCTGTGATCTAGTAACTTCTGTTGATTCCTGGAAGAAAGCCTTGTCCACTTCATCCCCCAGGTCTGGTGGTCTATAGCAGACTCCCACCACGACATCACCCTTGTTGCTCACACTTTTAAACTTAATCCAGAGACTCTCAGGTTTTTCTGCAGTTTCATACTGGAGCTCTGAGCGGTCATACTGCTCTCTTACATACAATGCAACTCCCCCACCTTTTCTGCCCGCCCTGCCTGTCCTTCCTGAAGAGTTTATATCCATCCATGACAGTACTCCAGTCATGTGATTTATCCCACCAGGTCTCTGTTATTCCAGTCACATAATTCCTTGACTGTGCCAGGACTTCCAGTTCTCCTTGCTTATTTCCTAGGCTTCTTGTATTTGTGTACAGGCACTTAAGATAACTCGCTGATCGTCCTGCTTTCTCAGTATGAGTCAGAAGTCCTCCCCTCTTATGCTCTCCTGCTTGTGCTTCCTCCCGGCATCCCACTTCCCCCGGTGAACCTAGTTTAAAGCCCTCTTCACTAGGTTAGCCAGCCTGCTTGCGAAGATGCTCTTCTCTCTCTTCGTTAAGTGGAGCCCCTCTCTGCCTAGCACTCCTTCCCTGGAGGATGGACCTATCCTCCAGGAACTTATCTAGTTCTTTTTTGAACCCTGTGATAGTCTTGGCCTTCACAACATCATCCGGCAAGGAGTTCCACAGGTCGACTGCGTGTTGTGTGAAGAAATACTTCATTTGTTTTAAACCCACTGCCTATTAATTTGATTTGGTGACCCCAAACCTGAGCAGCACTGCAACCCCAGGGGTTGCAACACCCGGAGCAGAGAGCCAAGCCCAGTCAGCCCCACAGCACAGGTGCTGCAAGAGCCACCACTGGGGGTGAGTGCCAGGCAGGACCCAACACCCCTGAGGGTCAGGATCCGGCTGAAATCACCCCAAGGAGAGGCTGAGGGAACTAGGCTTATTTAGTCTGCAGAAGAGAAGAGTGAGGTGGGATTTGATAGCAGCCTTCAACTACCTGAAGGGGGGTTCCAAAGAGGATGGAGCTCGGCTGTTCTCAGTGGTGGCAGATGACAGAACAAGGAGCAGTGGTCTCAAGTTGCAGTGGGGGAGGTCTAGGTTGGATATTAGGGCCACGACGACACTACCCGCCAGATCGGCGGGTAGTAATCGATCTATCAGGGATCAATTTATCACGTCTCGTCTAGATACGATAAATCGATCCCCAAATCANGGTGGTCGACTTGCCGCCATGAGGACAGCCAGGTAAGTCGAACTAAGATACTTCAACTTCAGCTACGCGAATAGCATAGCTGAAGTTGCGTATCTTAGATCGATCCCCCCTGGTGTAGACCAGCCCTGAGAAACACTCTTTCACTAGGAGGGTGGTGAAACACTGGAATGCGTTACCTAGGGAGGTGGTGGAATCTCCTTCCTTGGAGGTTTTTAAGGCCCGGCTTGACAAAGCCCTGGCTGGGATGATTTAGTTGGGGATTGGTCCTGCTTTGAGCAGGGGGTTGGACTAGATGACCTCCTGAGGTCCCTTCAACCCTGATCTTCTATGATTCTATAGTAATTGCACTGTTATCACTTCTGAGGCAAAGGCAGCCAAAGCAGGGCTGCTAGGGAACTCACAGTGTAAACAAGGACCCGTGCAACCTGGAAATACACTGGTCAGGAGGGGAGAGATGCGGTCTCTGCCCAAGGGAGGTGACAGCGGGAGTGCTGGAGGCGTAAGAGTAGGCGCCCATGCTGGACCCCAAGGGGGGGTGGGGAGGTGCAGTTGCCCTGAACTGTGACACTGCAAATTAATTCCCCTCCCCCATTTCCCTTCTCAGTAAATCTCACCTTTTTTTTTTTTTAAATCTTCCTGGCCTCTGCAGCTGCTGATTTATGTTCACTGTAATGAAGGAGGCTCCACAAAAATGAACCGTGGTGTCAGGTGTGATTTACGAAGACATCTTTACTGCTCGCAGAATCACCTTCTTCCCCTCTCGTTTCATTTAGTGACAGGAGTCGGTTTTACACCTCAAAAGCAACCAGGATTTAGTCAGATCTCCAAAGGAACCTTAAGAGTTTCTTTTTGCTTTACAAGTCCCTGGTTCCTTCGACCTGCACAGTGGGAAGGGCTGAAGACAGACTGAAGTCGTTAATAAACACAAGCACCCTCACTGAAAGGCAAAGATTTCACGCTAAAACCTCTAGCTTTTATGAATGAAGAGCCCAGCAGATGGGGACGTATTAATCAGCCCTCTGCAATGTTAGGGGAGAAAGATGATTTTTTAAATTAGAAATATAGACGACATAACTGCTCCGGAATTAAGTGCAGCTATTAAATGTGGGTTTTATAGGCGTGTATGTTAAACATGAAATTACGGCCAGGCTTTGAAGAGGTATCTTCGTTAGCACATTACCCCTTTATAAAGTGATTTAGCCTTCACTAGCATATAGAAGGACCTCGGTCATCCGCTTCTTTATCAACTCACATTCCCCACTACTTGGTTTTAATCGTAGAAAGCCTGTATGAGGGTCTGTCTTATGTCTTCATTGGATAGCGAGAGCCAAACAGCAGGACTGAACAAAATACGAACAAAAGTACAAAGCACGGCTGTATACCAAGCTTTTCAGAAGTTAGCAGCCTGGCTTTAGGCAGTGAAGTCGATATTTAGGCAACTCAATACGAGGCCTGATTTTCAGAAGTGCTGAGCCCCCAGCAGTCCCCACGCTAAACACTGGCCCACTTAGTGAGTTGGCTAAATAAGGACTTGGGGCATCTCACTTTAGGCACTCAACTTCTGAGAATCTGGGCTTATGTGTCAGGCATATGGACAGGTTGCATCCCTGATCATCATGGTTAATAGCCATTGCTGGACCTCTCCTCCATGAACTTCTCTAATTCTTTTTTGAACCCAGTTATACTTTTGCCAGCTCAACATCCCATGGCGATGAGTTCCACAGGTTAACCGTGCATTGTGTGAGGTGGAGTTTTGCTTCTAAGGGATAGGCCAGGTGTGGGAGAAGGCTGTGGGACAGTTGTAGGGGCTGTAACAATACAGAATTCTAAGACAACATTAGGATAACAAGGACTTTCCATCCATATGCTAGGTCCTAGCCCTTCAAAAAAAGCCAGTTGCTCCCTGCCAGTTTGCTACCTGGGTGAGGTTCCTTTCCAAAACTTTGGTCAGATGGCTAGGGTGTGACTCAGGACACCTAGGTTCAATTCTCTGTGCCCCTGTTCATCATCTGTAAACTGGGGTGACTAGCACTGCCTTACGTTACAGGGCTGTTCTGTTTAGAGTATGAGACACCCAGGCCCCATTGTAATAGAGGCGATATAGATATCGGCGATGGGTAGGCTGACAGGGATTGTGTTAAATCTGAGTTTAGACCAAGCTAAAGTAGCCACTGCTCTTAGTCTAACTTTAGAGCAATTAGCTTTCAAATCAGCCTTGCCCTCCCAGCTAGAAAAGAAAACTAAAGAGCTTGGTTTTCAGCTCCCACCGACTTCAAGAAGAGATGGGGGTTCTGCCCCACTGGAAAAAAAAAACCCTAGTTTCCACCACCCCATTCTAAGTCTGATTCGGCTGCCATCCTCTGTTCCCCCTCAGTGCATGTTCTTTACTGATGGACAGTCAAGATCCTCCAGAAGTGGATCTGGTAGCAGCAGGAAGGCCAGGGCTCCTTGGTTGCTCACGTGGCGTTGGCTGCTCAATGTTCATTTTTGTTTGGAAGCCAACACTGAGACCAGTTACTGACATTCTGGACTGAGCCGTGGCATACCGTCATCCGCAAACGCTGGGGCTGGCTGGCTGCTCCCGGGAGGGAAGGTTAACCTTGAAACCAGAGAGCCCGCTCTGAAGCCCACCTATTGGAGGCAGTAGGACTTCATAGCAGCAGTACCTGGTCTACTTCCCTTAGCAAAGAGTGTTCAGCAGAAGGAACATACCGGGGGGAGGGATAGCTCAGTGATTTGAGCACTGGCCTGCTAAACGCAGGGTTGAGAGTTCAATCCTTGAGGGGGCCACTTTGGGATCTGGGGAAAAATCAGTACTTGGTCCTGCTAGTGAAGGAAGGGGGCTGGACTCGATGACCTTCCAGTTCTATGAGATAGGTTTATCTCCATACATTAAACAGTAAAAGTCGCAGTCAGCAGTCACAACAAAAGTGAAGGGTCAGGAGCAATTTATTTAACAAAAGAAAAAACCCCTAAATCTCTACTTCCATTCAGAAAGCATTTCAGAGCTTCGGGGTTGGGCTTTTTCAAGTGTCTATTTGCATATGCACTAAATCACTGTCAGTCATTCAAGTGTACATTTTAAAAACAAGTCCACCTCCTCTACCGGGAGGATACTGACAGAGTGTCTCTGGATAGTCCAGGTTGTCTCAGCATTTTCCTTCCCCTCTGCCTCTCATGAGTTTAGAGAGACTATCACTTGGAGATACTAGAATACAGAAGGGAAGCCATCACTACCGGTGTCTGGTGATAACTACTCTGCAACACCTAGACTGTCTTGTAAACAGAGATACCGTATATGTAAAAACATGTTGATTTCATTCAAATAAAATCCAAATCCAGAACATGGCCAAAAAAATAACTGCATCACATGAAACAAGAGACCACACAGAGTGGAGCTGATGAATGAGAGCAGCCTACGTACAATACTACGTTACATTCACTTTTACACTTGCCAGGCTATTGTTTGGCTGGCAACAGTGAACCCAAACGACTTGAGCCACATTCACAGCTAGTGTAAACTGGTTTCACGTGGCGGGGAGGCCAGTGGTGAATCTGACTCCATGTCTCAGCTCCATGCCATATTTCCACTCTTTGATCTACCAGCTCTACTGCTGCTCTAACACTGAATTCTCCTTGTGTTGCACACGCTCCCTGCTCCGAGTCTGTGTAAAAAGCTTTTCCCCCGGCGATGAAAATCAAGATGCAAATCTTGCTTCTGGGCTGGTCTTTCCCAGGGTATGTATATACCAGCTGATGAGCTGAAGCAGGGTTTCAAACAAGTTATTTGTGGGCGGGAGGGATAGACAGTCTAGTGAACGTGCAGGCTTCTTCTCCCCCTGCCAGAGAAAATACGTTGAAAACCATGTGCCGTTTGGGGCACTCCGAAGGCAGGAAGTTTTGCTCCTCAGAAATATTGCTCTGAGCAAGTAGATGCCAACTCCACCCTGCTATGGACGGCTTCACAGTTACAGAGAACAATGAACTTCAAAGGCAGTGAATCCCTTCCCGTCCACTTGAACACTGATTGTAACATAGGGGTGTTTAATTGTGAGCTGTTCTCTGACAAATCAGAGGCGCAGTCAATGGAACAAGTCTTGGTGTCAAACTTAAAGAGCGTTAGGAACAACGGAGCATGAAAAGGACAGGCTGGCTGATTATGCCCCTTTCATTTAGTCTGTGTTATGAGCAGACACTTTAAATAGCAAAGGAAACTGTAAAATAGTTTAACCAGCTGCTCAAGGTCAAGACAGCTGAAAATGGGGAGCTAATCTGGCTATGGAACAGTTCCAGGAAGTGACGTTGCAAGCTTTCCCACAAGGCACCAGCTGTGACCTATAGGGACCTCTGCTAAAGGCCATCACAGTGGCTAATCCAGACCTTGTTCTCTGCTGAGACCGCCGAAGGCTGCCACCCTCAGAGCTACTTACGATGGCTTTCGCTCTTCCGTTATCGCGTCTTCTTCTAGTCAGATGCTCGCCTAGCTGCTTGAGGGCAGTACGTGTAATCTAATATAGGAACATCTCGGCTTTGTATTCAGATCGGTTTATGCCTCTTACCTTTCACCCATTAGCAGAGTCCCAGCCAGTACTCACTTGTGGGTTTGTTACTGCACATTTATCTTTCCTCCTTGCTCCTAGAAAGGACACTATTAATTCTCTGTTGCTACAAGCCCTGTGCAGGCTCATTCCTGAACACGGCTGGCCAGGTCTACCACAACGCACAGAACTTGCCTGTGCACTGGCAGCCAAACAGTAGGATGTACGCATCCAAAACCTCACCCGGGGCCTGGATGTATAAATCCTAACACAGGCGGGTAGAAATGGTCCGGCACAAAGAACTGGCACACCCAAATCGAAGCGAGGATGGGAAAGGTTGGCTGCTAGATCTTGCAATGTCATTTAGCAGGACACTAAGGGGAAGCCATCTTTATGGACCTGATGTCACAGGAGCGCCACACCTGGTTGATGCAGAGGTTCAAACAGCAGCCGCACGGGGGAAAGAGTGGTGACCACAGGGAAAGAGCCACGTTAGACCTGAGTAGTAACTTCACCGTGGGATTCAGGGGACAGTCAGCCATGCAAAGGCCTTCAACGTGGCTGACTTCCTCTGAGCCCTTTGGGGGAAACACCTGCAATTTCACTGGGCACGTCACTCAACGGGGTGGTTCTCCTCTGCAAAGGGAATGTAAAAGAGGCACCTGCTGATTGGAGAGATCTGTTCCCTGGCTGCATTCAGTAACACAACCAAAGCCTCTACTCTTAGCCATGCAGAGCCGACAGGCTCCAGCTCACTCACTCTTGGCTACTGCATCTTGTGCTCCAGTAGAATAGTCTCAATTCTAATCAGTCTCATCTCGACAAGCCCACTGGACTCCGGGGTTGCTAGGAGTCACTGGGGCTCTAATTTGGCCTGGAGAACCTTTCTGGTCCAGCTGGGTTCTTTGGCTCAGGGCTGGCTTTACTACACTAGCAATTAGGAGGGGAAAAGCGACCTGGGAACTGGCCAGCTGACAAGGATGGAATCCCCTGGTGCCATTTGTCACCTGCGCTTTAAAAGGTGACTCACAAAGAGAAACTGAGTCAAGTCCTGATCTTACATACTTCAGTGTCTCAATGAAGTAAGAGACGAGGACAACAGTGTGACTGACCTTTTAAAAGTCTCTCCCATCTCAGTGACTCTCTCTCTCTCTCTCTCACATGTCTGGGCTCACCGAAGGGCCCACAACACGATATCACAAATGGAGTGTTTCGATGGCATCATTCCTAGCCATGAGTCAAGAACGGCCGAGGATTTCACAGAGGGATCAGCGGACTTGAGAAGACTGAATGCCCCCTGCAGCTAGGGAGCCAGTCCAGAAGCCAGGACTTGGCATCCACGCGTTGTGACTGAACTTTACAATGCTGCGCTGGGCGTTAGCAGCACCGGGCGGGTCAGGGCGCAAGCGCACCAGGCTGCCAGTAAAGTAAGGAGAATGGTAATGGATGGCAGCCAAAGGGTTAAATCAGACAGGTGGGGAGGGAGGATGGGCCGACAGCACCACAGGCAGGGGGCCAGTGCAGGGACAGCGTGTAACGGAAGCATGTTACCTTTACAGTATTAAAAATTTTAAAAGGGCCATTTTAAAATGAAAGGGGCTGCGAGCCGAACGCTGAACTCGTTCTCTTCCCCAGTGGAGGCTACACGTTCCTCACCAGCTTGGCACAGCCAGCAGCTCCTCTCTATTACAGAAACAACCCCCCCTTGCAGGGGAGTCCCTGGGGCTCTGCCCCGTAAAACCGTAACAAAAGGTCCTTGCTGAGACAGTCCTTTACTCCTTCTTGGCCTCCTTCCTCTGTCTGGCCAGCAGAGGCCCCAGGCTGTTCCACACTTCGGTGTACATCAGCGTGCCCATGAAGACAAAGAGGGTGCCCAGCCAGTGCCAGGCGGTGAAGGGGTTCTTGAAGTACAGGATGGAGAAGATGAGGCTGACAAACTTGCGCAGCGTCACCACCAGGGTGACGGTGAGGGAGGTGCACTCCGTGGTGAGGATGAAGACTCCCCGAATGCACACGTATCTGAGTGGGGCGAGTTAAGGGCACAGCGAGTGGAGAGAAGCACATGCCGGTGGTCGGCTGTTTGATAACATGGGGGCCGTGGGTGGGTCCAGCAGACGGATGAAGGGCTCAGGAAAGTGAAATGGAGAGCACCCCTTGAGGCAGGGATAGTGCAGCTAAGTGCTACTTTCTGAGCTGCAGAACCCCTGCCATTCATACTAGCTCTGCCAATGCCCCTCCAGCCTGACCCATAGTCCCTCCTACTGGTCTCTCTCCACACGGACATGCCCCTCAATCCTGCCCCCCACCCCACCCTCCTATTCCAGTACTGCTCTCCCCCCACACACAGCTCTGCTGATGCCCCTCCATCCTGACCTGCAACCCTCCTTCCACTCCCTGCTCTTCCAGCCATGGGCTCCCACTCAGCTCTGCTAAACTCACTCCAGTCCTGCAGCACCCCCCAGGCCCTCTGTCCCCGTTGCCCTTCCCAGTTCTGCGAAGGCCTCTCACTCCTGAAGGAGGCTGGGTTTGCTCATGTTCTTTTAATGCTAACATATTTCTGATTTGCCACCTGGCTTGTTCTTCCTCCCTGTTTCATGGCACGTACAGACGCTGCCACTGCTCATAGCCATGACAGATATCCACAGGTGCGTCTCCTGCTGCCGGTGCCCCAGTCGCCTACAGTCTATATAGGCTCATCTGCCCAACATAGCCCAAAGGCACCTCAAAGCTCCCCCCGCCCCAGGCTCCAGCCAGCCATTCATGCACAATCCAAACGAGCCAATGGAGCACGGCTGGGAGATCTTTCTCCTTTGCTCTATGCCCCGTGCCCGGAAGCTGGGTTTGCAGGCGCTCCGGTAATTCCTACCAACGTCCACGCACCTTTACAGCTCTCCCAATGCAAGGGGTGATAGGATGTCCTTCAATGGCGGGCAAACCCTAGGAGATTCGGGATCACTACCGTGCGCCTTTAAGTATAAGAGCTAGTAGTCTCACTCCCCACATTATTCAGGGCTAGACTTACATGACTTAAGGCCACCAGCCACAAGGGAATACTCAAGACCCACCCCCACCCAGAAAGAGTTGACTTTAAAGCGAGACACAAGATTCGCTCTCCTCTTCTAAGCCCTTACTATGTTTCCATAGCTGTTTGCAGTGTCTATAGATCGGGGTCGGCAAACGTTTTGGCCCGAGGGCCACATCTGGGTATGGAAATTGTATGTCGGGCCATGAATGCTCACAAAATTGGGGGTTGGGGTGCAGGAGGGGGGTGTGGGCTCTGGGGTGGGGCTGGGGATGAGGGATTAGGGGTGCTCCGGGCTGGGCCCAAGGGGTTCTGAGGGCGGGAGGGGGATCAGGGCTGGGGAAGGGGGTTGTAGGAGGGGGTCAGGGGTGCAGGCTCTGGGCGGCACTTACCTCAAGAAGCTCCCAGAAGCAGTGGCATGTCCCCCCTCCGGCCCCTGCGCGGAGGCGCGGCCAGGTGGCTCTGCGTGCTGTCCTGTCTGCAGGTGCCGCCCCTGCAGCTCCCATTGACTGCGGTTCCTGACCAATGCTAGCTGCGGGGGCAGCGCCTGGGATGGGGGAAGCTTGCGCAGCCCCTTGGCTGCCCCTATGCTTAGGAGCCGGAGAGGGGACATGCCACTGCTTCTGGGAGCCGTGCAGAGTGGGGCAAGCCCCGGACCCCGTTCCCCGCGGTAGGTCGAGGGCTGGATGACGCTCCCGGGCCGTAGTTTGCCCACCCCTGGTCTATAGGAATCCTCCCAGTCTTCGACACCAGCCAGAGCTGAGAATCCAGCCATCATAATCTCAAAACCAAACACACGGTGCTAGAGCAGCCGCTCTCTTAAAGAAGGGTTATAAAGTTGCACTGATATGCTAACAGCACCTGCTGCAAGACCAGGTAGGCTAAATCTAAGAGCTAGCAACCCTCCTGCTGCAGGGCATAAGCTGATAAACAGTTGGAGTGGAGAAGTCTCTTCCCCTCCACGTCCCCTTGCTAGAATATAGGAGAGAGGTGTTTAAGGAGGTATTTTTTTTTACCAAGAGGCTTGGGAAGCAGTAAGTAGAAGGGCTCCTAGCTAGGGTGCAGAGGGAATAGTGAAATGAGGACAGAGAGCTGGGGGAGGACTTCTAAGACAAAGGGGTGGTAGAATTTCAACACAGAGCCAGGTGGCTGCCTTTTTTTGGGTGGGGGGGGGAGGGGGGAGGGTGAGGATCAGGAAGCTTCTCACTGATCCATCTTTCCCCTTCCCCTGGATAGGCAAGCGTGTTTGTATTCTCAGGAATATTTCCACCCTCCTCTGGCCCAGTAAGCGTAGAAGACCAAGGTAGAGCTCAATCATAGGTAAGTAGAGTTGCCTAAGTGCTAAAGCCAGTTAGTTGTCAAGCCATTCCACACACACAGGACGCTAGGCTGGCTTCTGCTCCTACTTGACTCAAATTATATATGCACAGCTGTCTGGATCTCTTTCCAAATGTCCTCTGAAGTACCCTGCAGTGGCTGCTGTCAGAGAGAGGGATACTGGTCTAGGTGGAGGATTGGTTTGCTGCACGACGACAGGAGGTGCTATATTGTACTAGAGGAACCACTGTTGCTTTATACGCAGGGGCACACCAGTTGCCATTGCAGAACAACAATCCTTGCACAGAGATTGGGAGGGAAGAGAAACAGACCCCTCCCCCTTTCCACATAAAGAGCTTACAATAACCGCAAGCCATAACTCGGTGACAAACTGCAGGAGTGTCTGTCTCATCCCGCAATCGCTGAGGTGTGTTCATAACAAACAAGCCATTATCAAAAGCTTGGGTCTCCGTCTCT
Source organism: Trachemys scripta elegans (assembly GCF_013100865.1). Classification (NCBI taxonomy): domain Eukaryota; kingdom Metazoa; phylum Chordata; order Testudines; family Emydidae; genus Trachemys; species Trachemys scripta. The sequence goes on along the minus strand of NC_048298.1, from coordinate 6,514,638 downwards.
TCTGTTGCCTTCCCTCACTGCATTCTGCCTGAATTCAGAGAGCAAAGGCTTCCCTGCCGGGACCCCCTCTGCCTGCCTTTTCCAGCTTCATGCGCACACTTCCAATAATTATTACTAGTAAAAGTTTAGCTGCTGGGTCGGTACCTTACATCAGCTCAAGCGCACCTGTCAATGACTCTGGTCTCTAGGAAACAACACGCACGCTGCTTCAGCAGCTGACAGCACCTCCTGCGCTACAGAGACGTTAGCTCTGAATTCAGGGAGGTCTAAGAGCGCACGGCAGGCTTTACACAACTGATCTTTCGGCCCAGTTTTCTCAACGCGCTAGCATCCCCGCTGCCTGCCCTGGTTCTACCTCCAGTGCGTTTGAAGGATACTGAGTGATGACGTTCATGACGAGGTAGAACCACATGATGGGCAAGGTCAGCCCGATCCCCGGGACTTGGAATGGCTCTGCGAGGAGAGAGGAAAGAAGAAAGGTTCATGTCTGATCTCGGCCCAGTTTTTAAAAGCTCAAAACCACACACAATGGCAACGAGCCCCCTTCTTGGTGGTCAGCAGGGAAGCCTCTCGATTGCGTCTCACTCGGCGAGGCCTCAAGGAAAAGCTGTGGGGAGCTTGCATTGCGACTGACCATGCTGTATCCGTGCGAGGGATAAACACACCACAGCTCTGGAGACCGAAGGGTATTCAGATTCAGTGGCATTCTAAAGCAGACTGGACAGCAGTAACGGTTGCACATGCTCCAGCGGCACAGGGCCCTACCACCTGGAAAGGGGCCCAGTTCTGGTTCTGATCCAGTGTGGTAACTTGACTTTTAGCGCTAGACAGAAATAGCACGGTGAGGTGGCATCTCTTACTCCTCACTGTTTGGTGTCTCCTGCTGTATGTGCATTACACACAGACGCTGGGCAAAGCTTTTGCCATGATAAGCACCACGAGAGCTGTGCATTTCTGAATTCACAGCTGAAGAGGGGCCCATTATCAAGCAGCTATTGGCAATGAGAACATGAGAACATTGCCGAGAACATGAGAACTTTACACATGTGCTTCTGCAAGTTTTTTGGGGAGGAAAGGAAATCTCACCAAGGCAATTCTGTGCTGGCAATACCCGCCGGGAGAAGTGTGCGTGAAAAAGCTGTATGAAAACATTTGTCATTTTCACACAGTTCATCTACCCGGTCATGCATCGTGGGCTAGATCCTCAACTGCTGTAAGCCTCTGTAGCTTCATTGATTCCAATTTCCGAGCTACGGAATCCAATTTCAACCAAAGAATCTGGCCTGTTCATTCCCATGATTGTGCTCATCGACATCACTTATGTGAATGTTTTAATGAAATCTGTTATCACTTGATTTTCTGAATGGGGAGGAAGAACAGCCCTTCTTTTCCCCTGGATAGAAGGGTTTTCATTTTTATATGGCTGTGACTGACTAGGGAAGATGAGCTGTGCATTACAGGGGGACCTGTTTATGAAACATCACGTAGAAAAGTTTTTGGCTGTCAGATAAAATTGGGGATCTGTGTCTGTGAGGTGGGGCTTATTTAACAATAACATTCACCAGTTTTCAGGTTTTCACTTCTGCGTGTGAGTAACTTTATGCACACAAAACAGACCCACTGATTTTGACGGGACTACTGATGATAGATAAAGTTAAGCACGGGTGTATTAGCAGGGTTGGGAACTTGACGAGTTTCTAATCCCTCTGCTGGGTTAAAGCACTCTCCATAGCCATCCACAGACTTAAGTTCAGAAGGGAACATTATAATTACTTAAGCTGACCTACATAATCACCAGCCAGAGAGTCTCACCCAGAGATTCCTGCACTGCAGGGAACCCACAAGAGCATCAACTTGCACAAAGAAAACTCACCAGACTGGCTGAAGAGAACAGCATGGGCGTAGATGTCCGGAGCGAGGAGGAGGAAGCCAGGGAGGGGCAGGGCATGCTATGGCAAGAGAGAGAAATCCAATGCAGAGCTTTAAACTGACACCATGCAGAGAATCCAGTGTATGTGCATTTCAACTAATATTAAAGGACAAATGCTTTAACGTTCTAATTGAGCTCATGTACAGCTTATCCATCCGTCCCACCCCAAGTCAAAATGATCAGTCACTCTTGGCAGAGCAACCTGGGATTACGACGGGATGAAATGCATTCATTGACCCAGCCCTCATGTTCTAAAGGGCCGAACACCTGAGTGAGAGGTTTGGGGACAGTTTTTGATCAACGCCAGCCTCATTTCCCCGACCCCCTCTACAGTATAGTAACCTGGCATCATAGGACGTAGAAATGGGAAGAGACTTATTATAAAATCATCATGGAGGATTATTTCCTACAAAACATTTCCTAGTGCCGAGCACGGCCAGGGATTGCCTGCATGGCTCTGACAGTAGGATCAGGGCCTTCAGCTCTGGATTCTTTCTAAAAAAAGGTTCCAGTTGGGTCAGTGGTTCTATCGCATAGAGCGGACTGGAAAACTGCATGAAATTTATATTCGAAATGGTTTGGTTTGAGATAAAGCCAGCAGCTGCTTACATTGTAAAACAGCGCCTCCTTGGAATGCTTTCCAAACTGTTTGTAGATGGTCTCTTGAAAGATCCCCATTCTGGCTGACATCAGCAGGGCGAAGGTCAGTGCCGCGATACCTGTAACACAAAAGCAGTCTTACTGTCCCTGCCTCAACGCTTAATAAACCTCAAATCAATCAGCGTAGGCAGATCTCCAGGGTGCGACTTGAAACGGAAGAGAATGGGAAAGCCCACAAGAGACCGGTGCCACAGCCGAAAGATGTTAGGGGTCTTGAATATTTTACCCATGTGACTTAGGCGCTAAGTCTCATGGAAAGCCAATAGGATTTAAGCACCTAAGGCCCATTTTCAAAAGTGATTTAGCTGCTTTAGATGTTGTTACCATCTTGACCGATATTGAAAATTGGAAGCCAGCCCCTGCCGCGCACAGACGGAATTACTGCCCCACATGCAAAATTGGGTTCCTCAAGATACCAACCCCAGCCCCTGAAAGCAGCCAGAAAGTGAAGACTGGCCATATTAAACTCTTCAGGGCCAGTTTTCTAAAAAGGCTCCTCTGTGGTCCATCAGACCCAAAAAATACAACCAAGTTTGCAGGTAACTGCTCCCTCACGGTGTAGTCTGCAGCACCTGAGTGAACAAGAAGGCCCTTCTATTGTAGGGAGGAAGTGGGCCAATATTGTCGGCATACACATGGGGCCAAATACATCCCTGGTCTAATCCTGCTGTAGGCAATGGAGTGACACCCAGGACTGAGACTGCCCTTTGATCTCTACGCAGTTTTTTACTCCCCATCCCCAGCTTCAGCTGACGACGGGATGCTGCAATATTTTCAGAAGCCATCATTTCTCAGGTTAGCCTCCCGTGTCTGTTTCCTATAGGGAGTCTGCTTTACAGAGCTAGGCCCAGATTCTAATCTTGGTTTCATCAGTGGCACCCGTCCAATGGAGATCAGACTCTGCCCTTTTTGACTTAATATGAACCTCTCAAATTCACTGCAGAAATGTAACCTGGGAAGGGACCTGATAAAGGAGCAACACAGCTCCATCACTAACCCACCCCTCACACTTCAGATACTATCTTTGACCAGCTGGTTGCAAGCGACTTTTTGCAATGTGATAGGCTTGTATCAACAGGGAGTCTGCTTAAATCGATAGCAGAAATGCAACTGATCCCTGGAGCCGGGTGTCTGACCGATCTCTGCTGCCATGCCGTTTAAGCACAGCTGCAGGCCTGGAGATCAGCCCCGTGAGAGCACCTTCGACCAACATAATTGCAAAGGCAGTTAGCGTCACTGCACTTACAGACCTAACAGCCACCACATGAAGACATGGAATCCATCCTCTTCGCCTAAGCTGGATTTAGAAGCCTAGGGAAGGTGGGGAGAAGAGAGTCAGACCATTATAATGTATGCAGTTTGGGAGTTTCCAAGTGACTAAGTTTGTCTCTCTGTTCCCAATAGCTGATGGATTGTGTTCCAAACCTATATACAAACAGTATATCGAAGACAGCCCGGAGTGTCCTTCCTCTGCACTCCCTTCACTGGTTAAAGAGAGTATGGGCAGTTACGGCTTTCACCCCTGCTTTAGTGGAATTGTTGGACAGAAGATGAAGACTGATCAGCAAAGCATCCCTTTCAAAGAAACACGCTGGCTGAAGACACGTCGCTTCCCCTCCCCTCCCTTTATCCTAACTCTTGAGTGACTGTGTGTGTTATGATGAAGCTGGGATTTTGGGACATTTGTTGTATTTGGAAAAAATAATCAATTACCAATAATAATAAAAAAGTACCATGCTGGCACAGCCCAAGTCTGACAGGAGCTGCAGGTGCACAGCATCTTTTGCGGGGTGGAAAACAGACTTATTCAGGCGTGTGTCTATTGAAAATGGGATACAGACTCACATATGCCGATACCCAAGCCTGCACTCTGTGGCACTTGCCTAACTCACAGGATTTCCTGTGGATCTATTAAAGTTAACTTGGATTATTACTACTAGTCTAGTCTAGAAGTACAGCTGTTTAATGCATCTGCGGATGCATTAATCTCCTGAATCTGCATTTAAATAGGCAAGGATCTTACAGAACCCAGCCTCTTACACTGCCGACTAACTGTAAGCAGCTGTCTCTGTATCAGAGCAACAGAGCTGCTTAAAGTTATTGCGCAATGAATCTTGTAAGTTTTTCCTCTCTACAGCTGCCTGTGACAGCAGGAGATTGCTCTCTGGTCCCTTCCGATCCTATGTTCTTAAGTATATTTTCCCCATGATAAAATGTTATTGTCACTGCAAGTCTGCAATGGGCTTACACACTATTCAAACCCTCAAAACTGGGCCAAATTAAATCAGTTTTCACCAAGACACTGGAAGGGGCATCTCTCTAAGTCCTATCTCCATGGTCGGTTTCAATTTTCTGGCCTGACCTGCGTAAAAGCGGTTAAGCCAAGAAGGAAAAACCTCAAACAAGAAAAGTTACACACTTGTGTGTATTCTCCCCACCCAAAACCTTGCTCGCAAAAAATTGCCATCCTGTTTATGCTCCAACTTACCCAAAAAATAAAAAAATCACACTTCGTTTTGGGCCAGGCCTGGAAAATTCTAGTTTGAAAAGAGACCTGTTCTGGAAGCTGAGAGTAAGGTTTTTCGATAGTCACTGCCAGTCTAAGCAGCTAATAATCAATTACATTAACCCCAATTATTTTTGTTTCCTCTGCAGGTGAAAGTAACGCGATATTCAGTGTGCCCGTAAGAAAAGCAAAAACTAAGCAGCATGTCATAAAAGGCACCTTGAACTAAAAAAAACGTGAAGGCCAGCAAAAATCCGGTGTCTGACTGTGGGAAAGATCTCTAGGGAAACGGACAAAAAATACGCAGTGTACTTTCTTCCCATTGATACAAAGGGAATTGCCTGATTAAGGCATCGGTGTCAGCTCCTGCTGTTAATAGGGCTCCCAGCTGTACAGACTCAGACACTTGAAAAGCATTCCTTACCACTTGTTTTGCAGACATTAAAGTGCAGATAAAGATCCCCACAGACACCAGGGCTATGGATGTGTATTTAGACGCACTGTATCTGCAACAAGAGAAGAACAGAGACTTCAGCATTCTTGTCCACCCTTTTCAACCGGGGAGCTTTCACCCAATGCTGCACTGAAGAGGCATTAGGCCTGATTCTGCTCAGTTACCCTGGTGTAAATCTGGAGTAACTACTGATTGGAAACTGTTGAACAGAAGATCCAAGGAAAAGCTCTTTCAGTTCTAGCCCTTTCCATGCTCAGAGATTTAAGTGCTCTCTTTCCAAGAACTAGTCCGGGATCAAAGGGTTCCTAGCCCCACTAGATCACAAGATAGGGAGCCTTAAGATCATGTCATTCTGATTACTCTCTTGCTGGGCCATTTACTTTTCATTCCCTGATACCCCCACACAGATGGAAAGGTCAGCAGAAGAGAGCTCTTACTGCAATACCTAGCCCCACTCCTGCCTGGGCCAGCAGCACGTCTCAAACCCTGGCTCATCAGTGCTAACAGCTCGCTTAGCTGTCGATTTATCTTTTACATAAACCAGCCACTGGAGGGGGACAAAGACCCACACGCTCCTATTGCAGCAAAAACAAAAGCTTCTTGAAAAAATATTTAATCCGAGACCCCACACGGAAGGGAATCCTACCCAGGCCTCAGCTGGAAGGCTGGTGGCTGCAAAGGGAGTGACAAAGCACTCTCTTCCCTGTCGCTCCTCCGCCACTTATAGTCACACGGCCAGCCCACGAGCAGCAACCTGGGACCAACTCTCCTTCACTACTTACCTATGAGTAAGGGGTGATATAGGGCTTAATCGATTAATGATCAGAAAACACTGTACTTCTCAGACAGACGGTGATACAGAAATGCAAAGCAGTAGTACTGAAGTGCTCCCTATTCAGGTTTGCCTTAGAGAGGTACGGCTGGAGCGCCAATCCCAGCTTTGATACGGACTCCCGCCCTGACCTCTGGCAAGTCACTTACCTTCAGTGCCTCAGTTTCCCCATCAGTGAGAGGAGGATAACATTTACACTGGGGGATGACAGATCAAGTCTAAAGCGCTTTGCAGATGAACAGTTTTTCACATGTGCCAAATGCCGCTGACTATCAGATGTTGCACTGACTAAGTCAATAACATACATTTTTCTGATGAAACTGGGAGCTATAAATTTACCTTTTTTTCAAAATGATGATGCCTAGAACCATGCTCGCTATTAGAGAGCCCTGGGGAGCGGGGAGAGAGAAAAGCAAAACAAGGTCAGTGTGTCAGGTACCCTCCCAGAAATAGAAACACATTCCACGAGAAATCCTGTGTGCTCTGAACAGTTAAGTACAGTTCACTAATAGAAATAACAGCCTCAAGAGGAGGACGGAGAGAGACCGAAATCAGAGAGGGACGGATTCTCATTAGACCCAGAGAAGAGAAGTAATAGGACTTGTGGATGCAGCAGGGAAATTTAGGCTTTCTCCTTGTCGTATTTACACTAAAACAGTTACAAGGGCAGTTCAGGAAGAGAACAAACTAAAGGAGTTTCTGGCATCAACATTGTGGGGAATAAGCCTAGGTCCTCTATCTATCTGGGGATGGCTCAGGTACGATAATGTTCAGGTGAGAGAACTACGAGGTTATCTAGCTTAGCACAGGACTAGTTTCTAGATTGTATCCTCTTATTTTTTTTAAAAAACAGTCTAGATTTAAGATGTGTCGAGCCATTGGCCATCCACTGCTTCTCATGGAAGGTTACTCCACCGCCGAGTGCGCGATACCCGATACTCAAGCATACATTTCCTTTTTGCTTTAATGTAAGTTCACCTGGCCACTGTTTTGCAGACATTAAAATTCGTGAGAGTAACATGGACGGGGCAGCATTGTGCACCCCCTAGGGGCGCATGAAGGACTAGCAGCGTGCGCCTGCGCATTCATGCTGTGTGGGCCTTTAACCGGGCAGGGTGCTGCAAAAGGGAGGAGGTGAGAAGGGTTTAGTTTCCTTGAAGGCTCAGCTTTCAGGTGACATCTTCTTACCCAAATGATCCTGTTCGTACATTTCATGGCTCATTGGGTTAATACAGGGGTGGGCAAACTTTCTGGCCCACGGGCCACATCTGGGTATGGAAATTGTATTGCGGGCCATGAACGCTCATGTAATTGGGGGTTGGCGTGTAGGAGGGGGTGAGGGCTCTGGGGTGGGGCCAGAAATTAAGAGTTCAGGGTGTGGGAAGGGGCTCCAGACTGAGGCAAGGGGTTGGGGTGCGGGGGGAAAGGGAGGATGAGGGCTCCAGCTGGGGTGGGGCTGAGGATGAGGGGTTGGGGGTGCAGGAGGGTGCTCCGGGCTGGGACCAAGGGGCTCAGAGGGCAGGAGGGGGATCAGGGCTAGGGCAGGGGGTTGGGGCACAGGAGGGGGTCAAGGGTGCAGGCTCCTGGCGGCACTTACCTCAAGCAGCTCCCGGAAGCAGCGGCATGTCCCCCCTCCGGCTCCTACGCGGCCAGGCGGCTCTGCACACTGCCCCGATCCCAGGCACCGCCCCCATAGCTCCCATTGGCCACGGTTCCTAGCCAGTGGGAGCTGTGAGGGCAGCGCTTGGGATGGGGGCAGCGTACGGAGCCCCCTGGCTGCCCCTACGTGTAGGAGCTGGAGGGGGGACATGCTGCTGCTTCCAGGAGCCGCGCAGAGCGTGGCAAGTCCCAGACCCCGTTCCCCGGCAGGAGCTTGAGGGCCGGATTAAAACATCTGAAGGGCCGGGTGTGGCCCCTGGGCCGTAGTTTGCCCACCCCGGGTTAATACATCTCTCCATGCTAGTAGTTTTATTTTGGCACAATTCACCTTTCGTACGGCGCTCAGTGCCTATGAAGCACCATAAAAAACACATCAGTGAATCCGCAAGTTGTAGGGAACTAGAGATGTAAAGGGCAGGCAAAAACTTTAATTTACTTTTCAGACGTGCTACCAACATGCTCAGTACAACTAAAAAATAGCTACTGAGTGTTTGCACATGCAAACTCACATATCCTTCTCTCGGACTGCATTCATACCGGGCAGTCTTTGCAAACCTGTCCTATACTGTGCCAAACAGACGAATAGGTCACATTACCAGTGAAATGCAAGGGTTTTACATGAAACAGAAGCAAGTTATTTTGCAGTCTGAACGCAGGGCAGGGAGCCAGGAACTCCAGAGTCTAGATACTAGCTTTAACACCAACTCCCTCTGTGATCCTAAGTGAGTTATTCAACCTCAGCATGCCTCAGTTTCCCCATCTGTAAGAAGAAAGCTTCTCCAGGCCTTGATGCCCCCCGGAATAAGGAGCAGACAAACAAGTTCCCAGCCCTGACAGCCAGGTGTGTGCGTGACAATGGCCCTCCCTGTAATGTGCAAAAGCCTCCCAAAGATTAACTAGTTCTCAAATCACCTGTCAGGTGGTTGTATTATTTGACAGATGGGGAAACTGAGGCACAGGCAATAAGGGAACAGCCCAAATTCTCAAAGGGTATCTATTGCAGAGCTGGGAACTGAACCCATATTAAGCCCTGACCCCATGCCTTAACCACAAGGCGATCTTTTCTCCATTAATAACATTGCTATCTATGTACAACGTATTGTAGCTATAAAGCACTCAATGTCAATGCGAAACTCTGCTCCTCCACCGGGCCTGGAGGGAGACTGAACGGACGTGTTCTGCTCCCCTGGGACATTGTGCACACGGAGAGAAAGGCTGGCAGAGGTACTCACTGATCTGAAGATCATGTGCAACGGCATGGCTATGTTTAGATTCAGGGCATAGTTATTCACGACGCTGACTGTAAAGAACATGGCCACCATGATCAGGTAGTATCTGAAAGGGAAACACAAGGGGCTGGTCAGCAAAGCAAGTTGATGACCGGGAAGTTCCTTCTAGATGTTCTCACACAAGGCTTGGGCAGCACTAATCTGTCAGCCCCAGAGACTCAAGTTCTCTGCTCATCCTCAGAGCAGGAACGGCCCAGGCGGTGCAAGTCTCCCTCCCTTACATGCAACAGTGTTCCCACATCTGCTCCAGGGTGGGTGGGGAATTCAGTCTCCGTAAGGAGGCTGCCAACAATGGGACCAACTGCGAATGGGCTGGTATTTAGCGATCTACTAGGCACCAGTCTGAAATCAAGTCATTTCACACAGGCCATCAAGTCACAGGGATTAGAGGTGGAAAAACCCATCAGGTTTTCTAGGCCACACTGCTGCCAATGCAGGATTGTCCCCTACAGAATAAGTGGGGGTAAAACAAGAATTTTGCAAGACTTCTTTCCCCCCAGATTGCCAGTGGGCCCCACTCGTTACCAAACCCCAGAGAGATCCAGTCCCCTAAAAGTAACGCTTGCTTACTAAACAGCTACTAACATGTTCCTTAGGAGAGAAGACTCTGAAAACAGTTTCCTATTAATAATCCTAGATAAATGAGTTAATATTTTACCAGGCATGACAGGTTCTGAATGAAGTGTTGCTAACTCTGGAAAGGGAATGGGGATTAGACAGGAGAAATGGATAAGCTGTTTTATTAAATGCTAAGAGATAACAGATATCTAGTCAATTCAAGCCCCGTCAAAGCATTTATGTCTATTGTACCTTATTGGGATGGCTGGCCGCTTCCTTCCAAAGTTGGTTTCAAAGATAAAGCCTTCCACTGCTATAAATAAGAACTGTGCAAATGTCACGATGTTCCCGCATCCTGGAAACTCTCTGGATTTGTGGGAAAGAGAGAGAAGGAGAAACATGACGACACACAGTATATAGTAACTGAATGCACTGAGGAGGACACCAGTAGCTTACACACATTCATAGAGCTCTTACCAGCTCTTACCATTCTAACGCACCTGACAAGCTTACCTAGCGTGGTTCTTATATAGCCCTCATCAGTGCAGTATAGGCACCTCCACTGTAAATTCATATACAAACTACTCACAAGGATCACTTCACTCATCACTGGGATCTAGCAACCTCTGGGGAGCAGCTTGCCAGCTGTTTAACAGTGCACAGCAACACCACTCAACAATCTTCTATTCATTGAACTTTTTGAAACTTTGCACTTTTAGAGAGAGGTAAGGGATTGACACTCTGTACACAAATTTTCAGAGGGACAATAGGGTTGAGGTCTGTTATTTTTTACCTCTATATATTATTTATTTATTTGAAAACATTTTTGCTGTTAACAAGCATGTTATCTCTGGAAACACAAATCCACAGTTTGAGAACTGCAAAACTAAGCATCTCTGATGGCATCTTCTAGACTGAGCACTGAGCCCCATTGGGTAGATAGCAAGATTATACTAAATACTATACAGAAGCCCCTGGACCCCCATAAGATTGGGTTCCTAATCCATGAACTACTGGAACTCATTTACAAAACTTTTCTTAAACATGACATGAATATATTGTCTCATACTATAGAATTAGAATTTATAATCCTTATTCCATGATGAGATAGTTTTAATTAAGATACATTATAGCTCAAAGATATCTTTAGATAGGTGTTTTCCTCAAAATGCATTTTATCAAAAAAATCTGATGTAAATTAAAAAAAAATCCAATTTTTTTATTTAAAAAAAAAAATCATTGATTTTTATCCACCCTGATATCTGAGCACCTTCCAGTCACGTTATTCACATTGCTTAATGCAGCTGTCACCTGTGGCTCATTGTCTTATCCTTCCCCCAAGAGGAGAATTGTGCATGCAGTGGAGTGTTTGGGTTTGATAAAGAGAGAGAGATAATTTTTTATGTACACACTACTCTCTGTTTGCTAGAAAAGGCTGGTCAAAATGGTGCACCTTGCACTTGGAGAGGAAGAAGATAAGGTTTATGATGGTCCTTAGTTTCTGGGGGAGTTTGTTCCAGTCTCAGACCAGCCCCTGAGAAAGCTCTGTCTCTTGAAGTGCTTTACCCTCATGGGAGAACGTTTCTCTGTGCCGGAGGAGCAGAGCTGTTGACCCCAGAGTCCTCACTCTGGAGCGTCAGGCGAGCTTTCAGATAACCTTGGGCCTGGCCACTGAACATGCTGAGAAGCAGGCCCGAGACCTTTCGATTGTTATCCATCGGAAACTGCAGCGAAAACTAGGAAAGAGGAACGACTAGCCATTTGGAATTCAGCTAGGATACCAACGTTACTATATTGCGTTTTATTCTCGCGAGAAGGGCTTCCATCTTTAACCACTATAAGAGGCCAGTGTTTCCATTTCACATTTCATCAGAAAGATTTGGGCTATGGTCGCACCTCTGTGCTAGGCACTGTACGAAGTACGTGCAGTGGCATAGGTCCATCTGCCACGATGCTGGGGCGTTTGCTCAGTACTGACCCAGAGGGAAGAGCGCCACCTATTGGATCACTCATTTAAACAAAGCTTATTGAGATGAGCAAGCATACAAGATACAGTACGGTCAGATAGACACAGGATAGGACTTCAGAGAAATAATGGATTTTTGTACCAGGTGTCCACTCCATCTTATTTGTTTCTACTTGGTAGCAGGTTGCCACATTTATGGTTACTGTTGTCGCCTCTGTATCCTAACAGCCTCTTTCAGAGCCGGGCTCAATTTTCCTTCCTTGCATTTCAACGGGAAATCTTCTGAGGAAGCACTTTCCCCACAGCTCAGAGTTTGGACGGTGGAACGGAAAATGTCTCCGTTTTACTGTGTCACATGGTTAACAGAGCTGTTCCTCCCTGCACGTCCAGCGTGTGATTGTCAGAGCCTGCCTATGTTGTGTGTCTCTCACTGGGCTAAGGCAGTCTGATAGGGTGACGTTTCTGTATATCACTATTGCTTGCTGTGGGGGGGGTTACTGTTTATTTGCTGTTCTTCCTGACGTACTGGATACGGACTTGATTTTAGGGCTTGGTGTGTCTTGAACATCCGTTTCTGAGTGGGGTTATTTTATATCACTCTGTTACCTTGATGCTAAAGGAGAGTGGAAGGCTCATTCTGGCTCTTATTTTAAGTTGTCTGGTATGGGTCTTCTAGCGTCTTGTGAGGAGAGTAAGCATATGATTATTTGCTAACACCATTTATGGCAGCAACTAGGTGTTTGCTTGAGACCTCCCATTCCAGAAATGATCTAGCCCAAATCTGCTTTGCTTGGGAGATCAGACACGACAACAGCATTAAGTGTTTGGTGCACACGGGATATTTAGTGTTAGGGTAGCACGCTGGTCCTAGGATATTAGCAAGACAATTACGTTTCACCCACTTTGTTTCACAAAGTGGTATTTAGGCAAGTCAGGAACAACTAGAACGAAGCCAGTTTTTCTTGTTATAGTCTTGGGCTTCCACAAACTACTGGTAGCGATACACAGAATCCAATCCCTGAGATTCAGGCCCCTGCTGCACGGTTCTTCTCCCCCCAGGGACCCACCATCTCCCTACCCCTAGTGGTCACTAACTCAGGAGTCTGGATCACCACCAGTGTGATCTTTCTCCACTACTTGTCCCCTTCTGCGCTCCCATCCCACCACACCACAAGATCTGGAAGTCTGTAATGCTCCTGTATTACATATAAAGTCTTGTTGGAATTTTAAAGTTCTGGGAGCAAATGGAGAAACCGTAATTAATCTAAGAAGCAAGCAATTACTCACAAGGGTGTGACTGTGTCCTGAGGTCAACCAACTACCTGTTGCATAAATCTACCCTGTGTGTGTCTCTCTAGCGGAATAGCCAGGGCTGACATTCAGAGATTCTCCCACGGAACTTCGATGCCTGGGACAGGACAGCATGCAGCTATCACAGAGTATTTGCTAGAGTACATGATTGGCTGGGAGCTCAGATGCAAGAGCAGCCCACTATGCCCCCCCCCCCTCCCCAAATTGCATGCATCATGCTCATTGTTGCTATTTTATAGTCGTGGGGGACAAGGGAAAATTGAGTTGACGCTTCCCCTTTTCTAACAGTCTCTGAAAACCACCAACTCCTCTGATGCAACAGAGAAACCAGTGCAAAGAACTCTTGAACTAGCTCCGACAAGCTAAAATTGTGGTGTTTCAGACTGGAGAGGACCCATTTTTCACTGATTTGCTGTCCAGTTGTGTCTAAGTTGCAAACTCAATTAACAGGACTGGGGAGACAAATATGTCCAGTTAGCCATTTGCAGGTCACTGTCTGGCCTTTACGTTTGGTTCACGTCACACTACTAGCGTGGGGTGATTTGAGAGGGGCTGGGAAAGAGGAATTAAAAGCCTGGTGGGATGCCAGAGTGGTTTCTGACTAGACTAGTCCATTCCCCTTCATGCTCTCTTGAACCACAGGAACTCGGCCTCATTACTCCACAAGTGAAGAAAGAAGTCAGGGACAAGCCAGGTTCTAAACTGTGTTGACATAAAGCTATCTGCAAATGTTAAAAGACAAACACAAAAGAAAAACAGACTAACCAGCCCCACCCATATAACAGCATCCTGACACCTTGGCAGGTTTACAGAAATTGGCTAAGAGCCTAGTTATATTAATTAATTTTTGACAGCTATTTTAACTTTACTCAACTAGACAATTCTCTTTTGTTAGGACAATCATCTTCCCATAAATTGAAATTACATACAAATTGAAAGGCACCAGAAGGCTGGGTGGTTCTGGGTCTCTCATTTCGCTATTGCATTAAGATCACGATCCTTCTTTGTTTCACTTCTCTTCCGGCCTTCTAGGAGATTGAATTTTCTCTTCTGGGTGGCCTGGTACGAAGTCCAGAATGCAGGATTCCTCCTTAGCGTGGGCTAGAACAATAGCTCTCAACCTTTCCAGTCTACAATACCCCTTTCAGGAGTCTGATTTGTCTTGCGTACCCCCTCGTTTCACATCGCTTAAAAACTACTTGCTTACAAAATCAGGCATAAAAATACAAAAGCGTCACAACACACTATTACTGAAAAACTGCTTACTTTCTCATTTTTACCATATAATTTTAAAATAGATCAACTGGAATACAAATATTGTACTTACATTTCAGCGTATAGCACAGGGGTCGGCAACCTTTCAGAAGTGGTGTGCCGAGTCTTCATTTATTCACTCTAATTTAAGGTCTCGCGTGCCAGTAATACATTTTAACATTTTTAGAAGGTCTCTTTCTATAAGTCTATAATATAGAACTAAACTATGGTTGTATGTAAAGTAAATAACATTTTTAAAATGTTTAAGAAGTTTCATTTAAAAATTAAATTAAAATGCAGAGGCCCCCTGGACAGGTGGCCAGGACCCGGGCAGTGTGAGTGCCACTGAAAATCAGCTCGCGTGCCGCCTTCGGCACATGTGCCATAGGTTGCCTACCCCTGGTACAGCATATAGAGCATTATAAACAAGCCATTGTATAAAATTTTAGTTTGTACTGCTTTCACTAGTGATTTTTACGTAGCCTGTTGTAAATATCTAGGCAAATATCTAGATGAGTTGATGTACCCCCGGAAGACCTCTGCATACCCCTGGTTGAGAACCACTGGGCTAGAACTCCTTACAGAGAACAGCTTTTCAGCCTCCTCTCTGCCCATTCCCAATCACATAACTGTTAGCGTCCGGGAACCACAGCAGCTGTCTGGAAGGAGTAGCAGGAATCTCTCGATGCAATTTTGCCGCTGGAAACAACTAGAATAGCCAAACCCATTTGACCAGCCAGCTCTCAGCAGACCATTAGAAAGTGGACCACAGTTTGGGAGTCCTGGCATAATGGACTTGCTTGTTCAGTTCATCTCATCCAAGTGGCTGTTCCAATGGATTTCTCTCTGTCGTCAGGAAGGGACTGGCTACAGTGTCGCTCTCTGTCTCGCATTATGTACATGTGTATATAGAGTCCATCGCCTGTCAGGCCTCCTTCAGACATCTTAAAGGAGAAAAGCATGTGCCCAATTTAAAAAGGGAAAAGTCCTTTTTTCCGGTCACCTTTAAAGAAGTCTGCTGCACGTCAGCATCTTACATTTAGTGAGGTTGATTTACCTGCAGTGTTCTCAGGTGATGTTTCATATGGATCTCTTTCTGATACCTATCTCATAATATATGGAGATATACCTATCTCATAGAACGGGAAGGGATGCCGAAAGATCATTAAGTCCAGCCCCCTGCCTTCACTAGCAGGACCAAGTACTGATTTTTGCCCCAGATCCCTAAGTGGCCCCCTCAAGGATTTAACAACCCTGGGTTTAGCAGGCCAATGCTCAAATCACTGAGCTATCCCTCCCTACCAGGTGTGATGCTTTGCTGCCAGTCACCTCTCTTCTTTTTAGGTTATCATCTTGGGCTCTGATCCTGCAACCAGATCTACGTGACTCGTGCCTCTATATAGAACCTCATTGACTTAGGGGCCTTAATTGCTTGACCAGGGCTAGGAGGCTTGAAAACCTAATCTGTTAGTCCTGTATAGCTCGAAAGCTTGTGTCTCTCACCAACAGCAGTTGGCCCAATAAAAGATATTACCTCACCCACCTTGTCTTTCTAATATCCTGAGACTGACACCGCTACTACAATACTGCACACTGGTAGGTCTGTGCCTAATGATACTGCTCTCATTGGGGGCACAGAGACACTTGAGGGGGTGGAGAAATTATTTCCCCCAGTATGCTGCTGGCTAATCAGGAACTGGTAAGATGTGTCTTTTTGTGGACTGTTCAAGGCTGCTAAGAAGTGCAGCCCTGGTTTAACCACTGTACAACTGGAAGTAAAATATTCTTCTGCTTGCTCAGTGAGTAGCTGACTTTGTTATGGATAGATAAATTCATCTCCGAGAGTGCTTTTTCTCAAGGCATTGCCAAGTTCTTTTGGTACCCAAACCGTGCATTGCCACACTTAGTTTGGCTTTCTTTTGATTGTAGTGTTGACTCTGAAATGTTCTGGCTTTCCACTGGTTGCTTTTTTGATAACCACACAATCCTTTCTGAGGTTTTTCATCCTTTTAAAATAGGAAAATCTGAGCTCAGCCTCAACTCTAGCTTAATAAAACATTGCCATATGCCCATAATACTGTACAGCACTTTGCATTTGCCAACACTATAGGGACATTAAATATAGATTATGTAAGTAAACACTGGTATGTTATTGATGGGGAAACTGAGTCAAGGAAAGGGGCCATGACTTGCACAGGAGGCATTGCAGTGTTGCCAGCGCTCATGATTTGATCACGAGTCCCGTGATATTTTTAGTGGCCGAGCTCCTCAAGTCATGTGAATATATTAAAATCTCTGTTTTCATTTACCCCCTCCTTTCAAAAAAATAACCTCTAAGTTTGCAGAGAAAAACTTGAAAGCATGACTCAGGTGCACCCTAAAGGCTCAAAAATGAGAAGGCAAATAAAAACAAAAAGTAATATTTCTGAAAAAAAAATCAAGCGGTTAGGTCAACTACGACTTTTGATAGTTGACGGTTTGATTTTTGAAAATCCGGGGTTGGCCATGCTGCAATGTACCGGGCTGTAAACCAGGATAACCTGACTCTTAACACAGCCTTGGGCAAGTCACATGCCTGGCCTGATTTTTCTGAAGTTCTAAGCACTGACAACTGCCACTGACTTGAGTGGGTGGTTAGTGCTACGGCTGCCTGCTGGGCTGACGCACTGGGGACTGAACTGGGAAAGTACAAAGCTAAAAGCATTGACTGCTACAACTAGAGCTAAACAGCCTAGTCTCCGGAGGTAGGGACTGTAACAACTCATATCCTCTGCAGATCTGCACAGAGGGAGACCTGACACACACTCACCAATGGGTTACATGAGCACCTCCAGGGAGGAAAAGAGACAGGTCATTAATGTCTTTGAGCCTCACTTTTCTCATCCATAATATGGGAGTCATGTCACAAACCAACCGCACAGGGGGCTCCCCCCTCTCTGCTATCAGAGGATTTTCCTTCACTCACAAGTAACAGTCTCTCTGTATATTGCCATCATGCTATAATGCCCCCATTTGCAGACCAAGCTCTGGTACCCACCATACGCTCTCCCCGTTCTTCTAACTCAAGGGAGATCCCTCATGTCCCATTACACAGATGTCTCTATCCCCATCCCATGCATGCCCAGGGCCTCCTCTCCCTATTATTTAGAAAACTATTTGCATCTGCGTATGAGTCATAATGCAGCAGTGATGGGAAAAGAAAACAGACCCCCCACCACATTTTAAGTTGCTGCTCCTATTAAAATCTTATGCCCCATCACTTCTGGTGCATTGCCACAGACTACGGCACCCTCCTCTTTAACGCAGGCATGCATCCCAGGGAGAACATAGGCCCCAGCATGTGATGCACCCTCTTAAATTGCAGCATGGCCAGAAATTGGTTGTTTAGAGGGCCCAGTCAGGAGACTAGGGCACTAGGTAGCCATCTAGCTCCACATTAGGGTGGACTCTGGGATACAGGGCAGCCCCTCTGAACTCAGCATTAGATCTGCCAGATAAGTGATTACAATACTGAATGACATTGGGCTAAGAACCACCCCCCAAGGAACAACCCCAGAAACGCCCCTACTCAGTGGCCCCATACACAGGACAGATAGCACGATGCTGAGATATGGACTGAATCAGAGGTGGGTCAAAGCACATGGCTGTAACAGTGGGGTGCAGGGTGGCTCCAGGAGCTCAGGGGTGAATCAGAGCCCACAGCCAAAGCTCTGGGCTGCCAGACGCCCGCGGCTGGGCAGAGCACCAGGTGACAATACCAGCACAAGGTGCAGACTCACCAAAGGCTGCTTAGCCCACTGCCCCCTACCTTCACGAGTGCCCCAACCTGCGCCTTAGCCTAGCAACCCCCGCATGGAGCTCCCCACCCCAGCAGGCTGCGCACAGACCGGGCCCCGCAATCCTAGGGTGCTAACAACTCACTTGGCCAGATGCCCCCAAGCCTAGGGGACAGTACAAGGACCCTGCCCCCAAAGATGCTAACACTCACCTGGCTGGGAGCCCCCCAGGCCAGGAACAATACCCCTCCCCCAGGCAGCGACCATACACCTGGCCAAGCAACAGCAGTTCAGAAGCCCTGCCCGCCCAGCCCACCCCCAGACCCCCCCAGCCGCCCTGCCCCCAATTCCCCCCAGCCGAGCCCTAGCCCCCCAGCCCAGCCGCCCTGCCCCCCCAGTTTTTCCCAGCCGAGCCCTAGCCCCCCAGCCCAGCCACCCTGCCCCCCCAGTTTTTCCCAGCTGAGCCCTGCCCCCCCAGCCCAGCCACCCTGCCCCCCAGTTCCCCCCAGCTGAGCCCAGCCGCCCTGCCCCCCCAGTTCCCCCCAGCTGAGCCCAGCCGCCCTGCCCCCCCAGTTCCCCCCAGCTGAGCCCAGCCGCCCTGCCCCCCCAG
>NC_048298.1:6270088-6470979 GCF_013100865.1 Trachemys scripta elegans | reverse complement strand
TGGAAATTGTTGAAATCCTGGTGGAATTCCTCAAGAGCCTCCTTCCCATGGGTCCAGATGATGAAGATGTCATCAATGTAGCGCAAGTAGAGTAGGGGCGTTAGGGCATCTTCACACGACGTGCCGCTGTAGGGCTGTAGTGTAGACTTGTCCTCAGTTGTGTCCTTTCCCGCGACACAGGTTCTTCTGCTGGGGCCTAATGTTCTTAGTGCAATCACCAAAGAGAACAGAATCCAGTGGTCGGAAATACCCATGCATTAGTTAGCTGCCTCCAAACATTGGAGAAGGCAACAGACATGTCACTGCATGAAGGGGCATATAGAACTATCAGCGACTCATGCCAGTAGTTCTCCCAGCTCTAGTGATGGCCTCTTTCTTGATACTTTACTGGCAACATCTGCCTTCTCTGCACTCAATAACTCCCTGTCAACAACTGCCTCTCTTGCAGAAGGAAGCTCAGCGGGCTTGCTTCTCTGATATCTTAGTCTTCATGGAATTTGCAGGATTTTCAATATGTCATCCAGAAGGGTTTGGTATTTTTATCTTCTTCTCCTTTTAAGCTCTGTCCCAGTGTTTGGAGGGACTTCAGAAGAAGAATAATTCTGAAATACGTTACAGTTGCGCGGGTTGACAAATTTATAGATCCTTGCCTGTCGTTTTGCTTCTTCCTGTTGTCAAGGACAGTGGGAAGGGAAGTAGATGTGTGATAGAAATGTTTGAGATGCCAAAGACAAGGCGCTCTGAAAACAATCCCTTGGATGATAGATTGCAGAACCAGAAGAGTCTGGTTCTAATTTTGATTCAGAGCGAAGCAAAAAAAAAAAATATTACAGCGAGAGAAAGCATAAGATTGTTTTATGTCTTGTTATCTCTGTGTCATGTGGATTTATGCTGTGAACTGTTGGAGATGATGTTGTGTTTGATAAATCTCACTTCTTTTAGTCAAGTATTTTAGAAAAGGCAAGAGTGAGGAGACTATGATGATGATTTTGAGATGGGCCTGACTCAAATACCTGGATCAAAATGCCCCAAACTTTGGACAAGCTCAGACCCGGATCCAAATTTTGTAACTCAGGCCCATTTGTAGTTTGTTAATTTGTCCGTTCTTTCCTGTGTTTGTGCGTTCTTTTCTTCTTTCTGATTCATTTTGGTTTATTACATATTTTCAAGAAGGATAACAGCCGTTGTGAAATATGAAATCATGTTACATTTGCTGGCATTTAGAACAAATTCAAAACTGACCCCAGGTTCTCTGAAAGTTTTTTTGCTTCGATTCCTGAGTCCAGTTTCACCTGGGATTGTTTTGGTCTTCATAAGAGCTCTCTGTAGGAAGCCAGCCATCCCATTCTATATTCTTGGAATGGTAGAGGAATTGCTGGACTGGAGCAGACCTGAGGTTCCTCCTGTCCAGTGTCCTGTTTGGCACAGTGGCCAGTACCAGTTACTTCCGAGGAAGGTACAAGAACCCTTCAGTACACAACTGTGGGATAATATGCCCCCCAACCCCCGCACTAGGTCTCATCCTTATCTCTAATAGTTAGAAATGGGCTTAAACCCTGAAGTATGAGATTTAACCTCCCTTCTTCAAAATGTCTGTAATCACGAATTATGATAACTGTGGATTTTCTTGATAGCCACAGCTACGTCCCTTTTTGAAGCTTGCTAAGTTCTTGGCCTCAAGGCCTTCCAGTAACAAGGAGTTCCACAGGCTAATTACACATTTGGTGAAAAAGTATGTCCTTTGGTTAATTTTGAATTTGCCACCTTTTAATTTCACTGAATGTCCTCTTGTTCAGGTGTACAATACAAGGGAACAGAAGTTCTCAATCTACCTTCTGTCCCAATCCTTATTTTATGGACTTTTATCATGTCCCCTTTTATTCATCTCCTTTCTAAGGTTAAAACCCCAGTCTTTTCAATTTCTCTTGAAAGGAAATTTTTTTTCATGCTCTATTCGACATCGGTGAGGCCTCATCTGGAGTACAGTGTCCAGTTTTGGGCCCCACACTACAAGAAGGATGTGGAAAAATTGGAAAGAGGCCAGCGGAGGGCAACAAAAATGATTAGGGGGATGGAACACATGACTTATGAGGAGAGGCTGAGGGAACTGGGATTATTTAGTCTGCAGAAGAGAAGAATGAGGGGGGATTTGATAGCTGCTTTCAACTACCTGAAAGGGGGGTTCCAAAGAGGATGGATCTAGACTGTTCTCAGTGGTGGCAGATGACAGAACAAGGAGTAATGGTCTCAAGTTGCAGTGGGGGAGGTTTAGGTTGGATATTAGGAAAAACTTTTTCACCAGGAGGGTGGTGAAGCACTGGAATGGGTTACCTAGGGAGGTGGTGGAATCTCCTTCCTTCAAGGTTTTTAAGGTCAGGCTTGACTGATTGGACAGCAGGGGATTAGACTAGATGACCTCCTGAGGTCCCTTCCAACCCTGATATTCTATGATTCTATGATTCATTCTTGTTGCCCTTCTCCCAACCCCCTCTGATTCAGCAATATCCTTTTTTGAGGGGGGCTGACCAGTTCTTCACACAGCAAACTGAGCCACCCAAGTGGTGGCAGTAAGGGGATTAATAGAAAGGAAACTCTTACTCCGGTCAAGCAGCTTAGACAGCTGAGGCAGGTGCCTTCAGCGGCCCCATCTTCTGTGATTTTCCTTGTCTTCTTTATATCAATGCCCTTTGTCATTTCTGACCATGTGACTCAAAGCAGTTGCATCCAGGGTGATGGAAAGGTTGTATTCTGACCGCCCCCTGTGGTAGATTCCCAGTGCCTTGTCATTTTAAAGGTCACAGCCTCAGGGTTTCCACCTCCTTCTTCAGGAGCTTGTTCACCCAAGTGCGCGTCATCAGTGCAGTGACTATCAGTCCGCTGAGCAACGTACTTCCAGCCCCCGCTGCCAAGGACAGCATCTGTATATGAATCATCTCTGTTTTGCTGTTACCTCTAAATGCTCCTGTCAGGCATTCAGGTGTGTAGGGAATAAAAATGCCAGTCCAGGTGAAAGGCGAGGAGCTGCCCCATCGCCGAGATTGTCGAGTGTATGCAGCTATGCCAGGAATCTGTCAACTCCACGACTCGGTTCAGTTGTAGGAAGAATGAGTTCTGATAAGATGAGATAACCGGCCTGATTCTCCACAGGCTTCCTCTGTGGAGTGGGTACCTCATGATTCTGCTTGGGTACCATCTCGCACCCCCGCTGCACTCACTCAGCCCATGTGGATATGGCTGTGCAAGGTGGCGGGGGATCGGGCCCGCTCTTGGGATTTATTGCACGACAAAGCCCTTTTGCAGTTCAAGTTTTACACGGGTTGTGAGCTCTCTGGGACGGCCATCCTTTGATTCTGTGTTAGTGCAGCATCCAACACAGCAGAGCCCTAATCCACAACTGCAATGCAAATACACATCATGTCGCTATTTAACCTCACTAGCTTTTGGGCAGTTGAACAATAATGGGTGCAAAACGTCAGGGCCCGAGCCGGTAAGATCCTTTATTTCTGCAAGTAGCCCTTATGCAAGCAATCCCAACTAAGACAGGAGAAACTTCCCAGGGCACACAGGTAGCCCCCGGCCTTTTGCAAAACTATTAAAAGCAAATCCCTCGTTAACCTCTAGGGCATAAGGGTCACATCACTGAAGAGCCTAGTGAGTTGAGACTTGCGCTTAGTCGCCTGAAGCCACGCAGCTTTGTACGGTTTCCCTGTCACAGCTCCCAAACTGGGCTGGGCCTGGTCAGGGAAGCTCCAAGGAGCTGCTACGGGCTGCAGGAAGTGGTGATTCACTAGGAGGTGCTCTTTCTCTCAGCCAGGGTTCAACCAGCATCCGTCCCCGCCAGGTGTTAGTGGGCTGGGGTTGCTGTCGTCTGATTGAGACATAAGTCTATGGTCATTAAAGATCCCATGGCATTTTTTGTTTATAAGAGCAGGATGTTAATTCCAGTGGCCTGGCCAGTTTGGAGGATTGTATTCAGCCGAACTGAATCCCTCAGTTGCATCTTCTGAGATGTGCACTGAGTGAGTGAAGGACTTTTTGGTGCCTCAGACTATGGGCCTGGCGGGTATAATAGGCCAGGGAAGACTGTGCCACAGGACGCTGGGCTGGGGCTGCTTGGGCTGGCCGGCCCGGGGCTCTTTGGCGGTGGGGGAGTGGGGCTGATTTGGGGTTCCGGCTGCCCAGGGTTTCTCCGGCCATGGGAGGTGGGAGGCGACAAGGCTCGGGGCTCCTGCCACAAAGGGCGGAGCAACGTGTGGGGCAAGGGGGTCAACCTCATTGAGGGGAAAATCTGTTGTGGGTTTTTTTTTTTTTTTTCTAACCCTGTTCTCAGAAATGTCTGAAACATTTGTGCTGAATTTCAGCTGGCGGCAAAAACCCAGCATAGAAAATGTCTGCCCTAACCGTTAACGTTTAGCAAAGTTCTAGGAGACCTAAACCAGGAACTTGTAGCCTAGAGTGTTGGACAGCTATAACTATAGAGATTGCTGGCAGCATTGCCTATAATGTGTGTAACTAATTATAACCTAATGACGTCCCTTTAAAAGACCAGGTATCTTTCATTCGGTCTGATTTCTGGCCATGACAGATACCAGGACTCTGGTCTTCTGGTCTGAGCGCCTGCTGTGGAAGGCTGGGCCCTTGGGGCTTTTGCTTGAATTTTCTGGGATCCAGCCCCGGTGGGTGCTGGCACTGTTCCAACACTGATTAAGCTGGTTTACCAGATTGCTTGAATCAAGAGATGTTCTGCTGTCATTTCCAAAGGTGTGTGTGTGTATTAAATGAACTTCTTGTATCCCCTTGCAACGGAAGCAATTTCCTACCGCACAGGTCAGGAATTTCCTACCGCACAGGTTATTTAGTCCCCTGTCTAAATAACTTCATAGCCTCCCTCTCTTCTGATCTGTGAATTCTGCCCTTGTTATTTTCAAAACCCACGGTGCTTTGTGGCTGAATGAACTGGTGTTGCTAAGCGTCTTGCAGGATTGGGTCCACAGTTTGTATCTAGTTTGGTTACTGTGGGTCCTATTTTCCCCTAGACTAAGCAGATAATTATTTCCACCCACTCATTTAACGCATCCTCTCTAATTGTTACCATTTGGTCTTGGGATCATCATTGGCCTTGTTACATTTCATTGCTCCGTTTCAAATCACCTAACATCTGCCACGTGGCCTCTCCTCGAATGCCGCTGCTGTAGTTGTCAAACGGTGCCTGTAATTGATGTGTGACGGGGGCACGATGCAATTCCAGCCCAACTTCCCAGTCCCATCATGCTGTCGTGTCCCGCTAGCCTTGTGATAGATCATAGCAGAGAGATTTCCCTATAGCTCCTTGAAGCCAGTCAGCCAGCCTAAATGAAATGTGTTCTGCATTATCCTGAGGGGTTTGAAATGGGTTGGCGTGGGGGAGGTCTGCGTTCTTTCTGATCTGGTTTAATCTCATTTCTTCAGTGGCCTTGCTCTTTGTTGAGGTCTTTTTTATTATCTCAAAGCATTTTTTCTCTCCTGCATGGGCCCATGGGCCTTCCACTTGGTTGCATTTAAGAGAAAAATGTTCCAAGTGGCTTTAGCTTTGGTGAAAGGGGCTGGTCTGTTTAACTGCAGGAGAAGGGAATGGGCCAGGCCCTTGAAGCCCTGCTCAAGAAAGCCAAAGGGCCCCACCCCTCAGCTAGAGGGGAGGGATCAGCAGAGAAGGACTGGAGTCAAAAGGGCTGAGTCAGGATCAAACAAGCAACCAAAATTGCCAGTGGGGGACACTGATTAGCGAACCCCAGGTGACGCCCACTGCCCTGAGGAGTCTAGGGAATCAGAGGCCACCCAGCCTGTTTGGGTTGTGGGGGGGTAACCAAAAATTATAACTCAAAGTTGGGGGGCTCAGCTCAAAAAGTTTGAAAACAGCTCAGGGTGCAGGCGGGGGGTAGCTGGGTCTGTGTGTGGGCAGGGGATAGCTGGTCTGTGTGCAGGGAGGGGGTAGCTGGTCTGTGTGCAGGGAGGGGGTAGCTCAGGGTGCAGGGAAGGGGTAGCTCAGGGTGCAGGGAAGGGGTAGCTGGGTCTGTGTGCAGGGAGGGGGTAGCTTAGGGTGCAGGGAGGGGGTAGCTTAGGGTGCAGGGAAGGGGTAGCTGGGTCTGTGTGCAGGGAAGGGGTAGCTTAGGGTGCAGGGAGAGGGTAGCTTAGGGTGCAGGGAGAGGGTAGCTTAGGGTGCATGGAGGGGGTAGCTCAGGGTGCAGGGAGGGGGTAGCTCAGGGTGCAGGGAAGGGGTAGCTCAGGGTGCAGGGAGGGGGTAGCTCAGGGTGCAGGGAAGGGGTAGCTGGGTCTGTGTGCAGGGAGGGGGTAGCTCAGGGTGCAAGGAAGGGGTAGCTGGGTCTGTGTGCAGGGAGGGGGTAGCTCAGGCGTGAGGCGTGGGGCGGTATGACAGGGCCACTCCAGCCCAGAGCAGCTCTTTAACCCCTTCCTTGCTAGTGTGGGGTTTCTGTACACCGTTGCATTGCCTCAGCATGGCCCTGAGGGTAAGCTGCTGTGGTGGGGATGTAAAACCAAAAGGAGATGCAAGCCAAGAAGTCAAGGGCAGATTAAATCTGTCCTGGGGATGGGTTCAAAGGGATAATGAGGCCCCCTGCTGATTTCACTGCTGGAAGCTCCCTTCCTGTCTCCTGCAGAAGCACTTTCTGGTGTCAATCCCCGGACCTGCAGTTTCTGAATGGAAACCTCCTTCCATTGGCGGGAGGGGGAGGAGGAGGAGGAGGTTGTTGTGTTAATCTGAAGTCACTTGATGCGTCCTTTGGCTTTGGGTCAAGCCTTTAATACTGGTGAAAGGCACCAGCTTGAAAGCCTTGGGAGCCTCTGTATATCCACCGCATGAACAGCAGCAGGGCCAGCTTCCACCCCTTCGCCCCTGCCCGTGCGTCAGACAGTCTAGCTCAGCGTTAGAACAGGGCTGAGGGCACCAGAAACTAGAGCCCAGGGTAGGAGCCGGGAACCAGAGCCAAGGGTTGGAGCCGGAGTCAGGAGCAGGGCTGGAGCAAGAGTGATTGCCTGCAACAAGCTGCCGAGCTTAAAAGCAGGCCTGCAGTAGGACTATCAAGTGGTCCTTCCGCAATCTGCCTGGAGGCTGGGCGGGCTAGTCCTCATCCCTGACCTATTTCCACTGAAGGTGCTCGGTCCTGAAACAGTGTGGTTCAAAGTAGATCTTGAGGGACTTCCTCTCAGGTTGACCATTCAGTCCTGGGCAGCAGCTACGAGCAGGTGGTGGTTTTGTGATGTGGGCAATTTGGTGAGCCCCACAAGTCATCAAATGGCTATCGGATGCTAATGGGTTTCAGTCGCTGGTAGCCCCAGTCTAGAGATGAGCTGTTGCCTAGAGGTGAAATTCTCCACAGCCCATTAGCCAATCCCCAGAGCCATGCTTTTAACAGCAGGATCCTGTGGAGGGAGGGGTGCTGGGAAGAATGTATGTGCTAAGTACTGTCTCCAGCCCTAACTGCTGTAAATGTCTCCGACTAATTTATTACCTGGCACAGACATGAAGTGGCTGTTTGGGATCATTTGCTCCGAACAATGTGGGGGATATTAAAATGCTGAACCGCATGCTTGAGGCTTTCCTGTCTCAGCTAGTGGCCATGATCTTAGCTTGCTGAGTGCGTGACACAGACCTGTCGGGGACGGAAAGGCGGCCGTGTATTGCAGTATGGCTGGGCTGAATTGTGGCAGGGGAATGGAGGAGTTTATGGAGTCACTGAATGACCTCAGCGTAGGTCCATTGACACCAATGGAGATGCACCTGTTTACGCCAGTGGAGGATGTGAACCCAACAACTTCACTCCAAGCTAGAAATGGGGCCCAGCTGGAACCCCAGACCCAACTGTTCACGAATGTTGGGGGAAATCTGAATCCTGATCCAGCTCTGAACTTGGCTTGGAGCCCACCTCTATTCCTAACCTAGCGGCAAGCTGGTCAGGCAACGTGTGTCCCAGGCTCGGGGTGGTGCAAAGATGGCTTAAAGTCTCCTTTGCCCTCTGACTCTAGACTGGCTGGGCCAAAGAACATGGCCCCTTGATCAAATATCTGTAGCTAGAGCAGGATCTATGGAAGCAGGTAACGAGAAGTGTAAACCCCACAGCCATGTCTGCTGCTGTGTGGGCCTGATCCCTTCATCTCTGCTGTGTGTTCTAGACCCTGTTCACGTCAGACTGAGTTAAATCTCAATTGCAAAACAGTGCAGTTCCCAGGGTTAAAGGCCCGGCCTTCGTCTGCCCTTCAATCCATTCTGGGCTCTCCAAGTAGATTCAGTAACTGGTACCCGCTGTCCCCTCACTCCTGCCAGCCATCTAGGTCCGGGAGACTGGCAGAAGGGGATGTGGGCGCTCCTATAATGTGCAGTTTGACAGCGAGAAGGAAAGACACGTGCTTTCTGAGCAACATGGGGCGGGAAGGCCAGGAGCTTCCCATATGATCCCCCTCTCGTAAGCTGACTTGGAAGCTGTAATCTCTCTCTCCCGCGTGTGACACGTATGGACAGAAGGGTTGTCTCGTCAAGTCTGGGCAGCACCTGCAGCTCCGGGGGGAAGGTGTTGATATACGGTTCGAGCTTTGTGAATGGGAAGCCCTGGGCTGGGACTTGTCAAACCAATACATGCCTTCTTTAAAAAAAAAAAAATGTAGCCACAGGCACTGAGCAGCTGCGACTGTTGTGCTCCTTGAAAGAGCTCCCTGGAGTTCCAGGGCGGAGTGCTTCCCTAGCCCCGTGTGAGGGAGCCTGGAGAGGAAGGATGGTCCAGTGGTTAGGGCAGAGCCTCAGAATTAAGAGATCTGGGTTCAAGTCCTTGCTCCACCAGTGGCGTCCTATCTGGCCTTGGGCAAGTCACTGACCGCTCGGGTTCTAGCTCACCATATGGGGAGAGGGACAACAACCCGGCCCTAACCTCGCATGGGTGCTGTGAGGCTATACCCGTTAACGATTGTGATGGGCTCAGGCTCTGCCGTGAAGAGGGTCAGGTAAGTAGTTAAGGTAGAACAGTTAAGTGTCGGTGGAGCTGATTGTCCGCCATCGTGCGTCTCATCTGTCCTACTTACCGCTGGAGCTGCCCATGCACTGAGCGACCCTTTCCTTTAACTTCTGTTCAGTGCGGTCTCAGGGTCAGAAAAGCGTCTCTGATTCTCACCTGGAGCTAGGAAGGGTGTGGTCCTTGGGAGTGACAGCAGTCCCAACTGGGCCAATAGTGGAACCCCGTGTCACCTGCAGCCGTAAGGCCTGGGAAGCACCTGAGCTGGCAGCTGCTTGGGTAGAGGCTAGAGTCCAACCCTGCCTTTGCCGTGTGCCCATCCAGTGATGGACAACAGGAGCTGCAGCACGGGTAGTGGAAGAGCAGGGTCAGGCAACCCTCAGTGCCCAGGCTGAGAGCAGGAAGAGGAGACAAGAGGCAAGTGAGTGGTTAACTGGGCTCTCCACCCCACCCCACCCCACCCCCGGCGTGCAAGTGGGTATGAGGTCCCTCTCTCACTGGTTTTGGCTGCAGTGCTGCCTCCAGCATGGCCATTCTGGGCTCCCCTCCGTTAGCACTGATGAGTGAGGCCTTGGCATGCTCATTTAGCTTGAGTGCTGACAGATGAGGGATTTTGGTAATGCAGGTTTCTCTCTCTCTCTCCTTGGCTGGTAACATCTCATTGCCGCATGAGCCTCGGGCGTTGAAAAGCTGTTTGTGCTGCGGGTACGTAACTCCACTCCCACCCACTGTGACTGGGGAAAAGGGAAACTGACTGACTGCCCTGTGCAGAGGTTTCTAGGAAGGTGGGTGGGAGCTGGGTGTGCTAATGACAACAGGGGCTGGGAAACTATTGTGGTCCGGAGCCTACAGGGACCTTATTACCTGTCGTCCGCACTTCCTCTGAGGAACGGGCAGGGAGAACTACCTGATGCATCATCTAATGGACCATAAAATTATTTTAGAACCATCATCACCAGCACAGGCCAGGAAACGACAGGGTGTGCTGCAAATAGTGTGTGGGATTCATTATCCTGTATGACAGGGCCAGCTCCAGGCACCAGCAGAGGAAGCACGTGCCTGGGATGGCACATGCTAAAGGGCGGCATTCTGACCATTCTTGGGGTGGCACAGTCCAAGTGGGTTTTTTTGTTGTTGTTGCTTGGGACGGCAAAAATGAGAGAGTCGGCCCTGCTCCACGAGCTATGGCTGAAATATATTCACTAGGTGCAGTTGACTCCAGTTGAAGGTCCAGCCCCTACCCCCAGTGGGTCGGCTTGGGTTAGTTAGGATTGCTGGGTCAGGGTCCGTATAGACACATTCTGAGTTGTACACAGTCAGGGTAGTTCCCATTAGACAGATTGATACGAGCGTTTTTATTGGTGTGTCCCCTTCCTCCCACCTCAAAGTTAGATCATGATAAGCTGCAACATGGTGATTCTCACTGGCATGCTAACCATTAAATGTTTACCTTTACAAAGGCTGAGTGAGATGATTTTCCAGACAGATGTGTTCATGGCACCATGGTGACACTTACCTTCTCCCCATCTCTCTCTGCAATGGGCCGCAGAACTCTTCACCATCTGGAACAGCTTCCCTGTCTCTCTTCAACTGACTGATTTCTCTGGTCTTGAATGAGTCTCATTTCTTCTCCTCAGACTCTAACTGATAAAATGGATCAAGTCTGACTCCCTGAGCTAACCCAGAAGTTATGGGTGCTGCCTCCTGCCAATTCCCTTCTTCTATTTTTTTCTCTCCCTCCATGACTGACTCATCCCTCCCTCTCTGTCCGTTTTCTCATTTCCGTGAGCTGGTTTCTCTCTCCTGTTCTTATTTTTCACTATTCTTTCTTTGAAAATCGGCGTCTTCCATCCTCTGATTCCTCCTGTCACATTCGATCCCATTCTCTGTTGTTCACCTCCCATGCTATCTTCCATATTTATATGGAAGATCTTATTAACCACACTTGGTCAGGTTTACCATTTGGGCAGCAAGACTTCTGCTATAGAGGCTAGTACCCAATAATGCCAACCCCAAGCATTTAATAGTCATGAGTCTGGCCCCCAAACATCATGAGATTATCTTAAAAAACATATTTTTAAATAGATTTTTGGGTTCTTTTTATTTGCCTTCTTGTTTTTGAACCTTCAAGGTGCACTTGGGTTGTGTTTTCTAGCTTTTTCTCTTGCAACCAATGAGGGCTAGAAGCTTAATTTGGGCATGGAGCTCTTTGGAAAATCTGGCCATCAGAGTCATGGTGGGAGCTACTGGGGACTGAGCTCTTCTTAAAAACCTAGTCCTGGTTGTGGGTGTTTATCCCTTGAAAATCTGGCCCTAGTCAGTTTTGTAAATCTGCCTATAAGTGTTTATTGTAGAGTGTTGTGAGGGATCTTTGTGGACATCCTGTCTGTAGGGTTAGGGTTCAGTTATCTCTTTGACTCAGGTCTTCTGCTGTTGGGGAAAAGCCAGTTGTCTATTGATAAGTGACTCAACAGTGCCAGGAGTTTACTTCCTGCTCTTCCAGAGTATTTTTGTTTTCCACCCAAATATTCCCTCAGATCCACTGGGGTCTGGTGACCTGTGACAAGGGAGCCAGGGAATCTGCTCTACGCTTCTTGGAACGAGTTTCTCCATAGAACGCATGCCCCTTCCGCTGAATTTTTTACAGGTGCCAGATGGCCTGCACAAAGCAACAACGGGCAGAGGTTCAATGCTTGCTCCATTGCTTGGGAACGAGCTTTTGGGTTTAGCCTTTGCACCAGTCTCCCTGGTGGGTAGGTGCTGAATCATCGGGGGGAGGAGGGGCAATTTTCTAAATAAGAAGCAGAAATAATTTGAAAGTTAAGTTGGCATCTCGGGACTCCCCCTCCCTCCATTATGCTTCTTTTACTCCCAGCATCTCTCGGAGGCCTGCATTGGTCCAGATGAGCTGATCTATGGTTGAGAAAGTCTGGAGGGGACTTCACAGCCCACCAATGTCAGACACACAAGAGCATAAGAACGGCCATACTGGGTCAGACCAAAGGTCCATCCAGCCTAGTATCCGGTCTTCTGACAGTGGCCAGTGCCAGGTGTCCCAGAGAGAATGAACAGAACAGGTAATCCTCAAGTGATCCATCCCCTGTCGCCTATTCCCAGCTCCTGGCAAACAGAGGCTAGGGACACCATCCCTGCCCATCCTGGCTAATAGCCATTGATGGACCTATCCTCCATGAATTTATCTAGTTCTTTTTTGAACCCTGTTATAGTCTTGGCCGTCACAACATCTTCTGGCAAAGAATTCCACAGGTTGACTATGTGTTGGGTGAAGAAATACTTTATTTTGTTTCTTTTAAACCGTGCTGCCTATTCATGTCACTTGGTGATCCCTAGTTCTTGTGTTATGAGAAGGAGTAAATAACACTTCGTTATTTACTTTCTCCACATCAGTCATGATTTTATAGACGTCAATCATATCCCTTCCCCCCAGTTGTCTCTTTTCCAGGGCCGGCTCCAGGCACCAACTTGGCAAGCAGGTGCTTGGGGCGGCCACTCTGGAGAGGGGCGGCAGGTCCAGCTATTCGGTGGCAATTTGGCGGACGGTCCCTCACTCCGGCTCGGTGTGAAGGACCTCCCGCTGAATTGCCGCCGCAGATCGCGATCGCGGCTTTTTTTTTTTTTTTAGCTGCTTGGGGTGGCCAAAACCCTGGAGCCAGCCCTGGTCTTTTCCAACCTGAAAAGTCCCAGTCTTAATAATCTCTCCTCATACGGAAGCCGTTCCATACCTCTAATAATTTCTGTTGTCCTTTTCTGAACCTTTTCCAATTCCAATAGATCTTTTTTGAGCTGGGGTGACCACATCGGCACACAGTATTCAAGATGTGGGCGTACCATGGATTTATATAGAGGCAACATGATATTTTCTGTCTTATTATCTAGCTCTTTCTTAATGATTCCCAACATCCTGTTCGCTTTTGTGACAGCCGCTGCACATGGAGTGGATGTTTTCAGAGAACTATCCACAATGACTCCAAGATCTTTCTTGAGTGGTCACAGCTCATTTAGACCCCAAACAAGTCTATCTTTATATACCTCCCACACACTGATTTTTTTCAGAGGTGCTGAGCACCTGTAACTCCAACAGAAGGCAACGGGCTGTGTGGAGTCCCAGGTCTTCTGCAAATCCGGCCCACTGTGAAGAACAGAGGCAGTTGCAGGCTTTGGAGGTGAGAGACAAAGCTCATTGTGCTTCTAGACAGCAAGGCCTGGCCTGGTCAAAAGGGATCCGCTTTCTGTTCTCTGTGCTTGAGACCTCTCGCTCGCTCTCTCTCCTTCTCCTCTTCCTTCAGCTAGCTAGGGGTTTCTGAAATGTTAATTAACCTCATAATGAGAAGGAAGAATTTCAGAAAGGGCTCATCTGGTGAACAAATCCATTAACCCTCCATAAGATGCATGCAGCTGTGTACTTAACCTGACCCTGTGACTTTCATACACCTGATTTATAGCTGCAGCTCATCCGTTCGAGTTAGGAGGAGATGTTGGTAAGGTTATTCTGGGCCTGAAACTCAGTGGGGGAAAAAAAATTATTTTGAATAAAAATAGGACACAACTGTAGATCCCTTCTGTGTTTGTGAAACACAGAATAACTAACTGGAGTATTAGTCACGAATGCCCGCAATGTGCTGGCTAAGCAGCTGTTTAGGTAATTATAGTCCCCTCTCTACATTCCTGTCCTAAACTGTTGGGTACCGTGCACTGTGACATTCACAGATGCTGTGTGCCTCCCCAGAAACGGTTGCCTTTCCATGGTGGATGAAGGGAAAAGTGTGTGTATAGTCATTGTGGGGATGGGAATGGGCGAAATATATACCTGTTGTGACTCCTTGTCCTTTTTTCCATTGGACAACAATGCATATATAATATACAGCATAAGACCTTTTTTGTGTGGTGTTATACAGCTGACGTGTTTAATCTCCTAGGCTTTCCCTGAATTACACAATACTACAACATGCAATGTATGCATATTTAATATTGCATTGCATTATATTATTTGAGAGACAGATGAGCGCACACTTAAAGAAGACAGTACTGAGATGCATATGCATATATGTGTTGAGTTCAGGCTAAATGGTCCGCCTTGATTTGCGTGGGTATGATGCAGTTTTCTGCATGGCATTTCCTTGCTTTTGTTTTCCTTCTTTGCTTTATTAAAAAGAGAAGAAGGAAGAGGAAATATTTGCCCACTGTTGTGACCAGCTGTAAGTGGATGAAAATCAACTGCGACAAGCGTGGAACTTTATTCCGTTACAAAACCAGGGCAGGCAAAATTGCTGCTGAAATCGTAAGCAAGGGCCACTCTGTTCTGCAATTACTACGGTCCCTTATGCACCGAATTGCAAATCATATCCCTTCCTGGAGTGGAACAGGATCTGGAAGAATAAAATGAGCGCATAGAGGCAAGCAGCTCCAGAAAACAGCTTTTAGCAGAGATGGCAAAATGATCTTAATCTCCACAATGACTGGCAAAGCAATCGGTCTCTGCTGCTTTTCTCCGTGGGGGAAGCCCTGTGTGTGGAAGGCAACAAGAAGGGTACCGTTTTCAGAGTATGCTATATTAACCGCTTCACTGCTGGTCCGCTGCTCTAGCTTGCTGCTCTGTAGCAGGATGCTGTGGGTGTCCCAGTATTCCATTGGGATCTTGGTGGAAGGGCATGCTGTGAGCTATTTAGCCCCCGGTGAGAGGTTTTGTTCTATGTGCTTGGCATTTGAGGCAGCAGTGTACTGGATAATGATGAAAGGAAAGGAGTATCCCATACAGTACCAACACACATGCAGTTATCAGTCCTCCTAGTACCCAGGGAATCCTCGGCATTTTCATTTGTAATTGTTGTCTCCCCTCCACTGTCTGTAAAGTGTAAATAAACCTTCAGGGGGTGGGGGGAGAGCTGGTTTTACACTTGATTTTATTAGCGGTGAGATTATCCCACTGAATAGAGGTTTCCTGACTCCCTGTCATGCATGTAGCGCTGGTTAGGGATGTTTCCATGAAACGTTTATGGCGGAATAATTCTGATTCATCAAATCTGAATCTTTGCAGAACAGGGTCAGTTTCGATGAGTCTCCTGACTTGAAAATAATAATAATACAAAGTTTTGAAATTGTCAAAATGTTTCATTTCAACTCTTTTGAAAGGAAAAAATTCTGGTTTGAAATTACTTTTAATTTCAAAACTTAAGCTAATTAGACTAAAATAAGAAAATAAAAGTCAAAATTCAAAAAGTTACATTGCATGACAAAATTGTCGAAGCAAAATGTTTTGGTAGACACAAATTGATTTTTTGTGTGTGTCCTGATTTGGGATGATGATTTTTCAAACTCTCAAACTTTTCTGGATGGGAAAACTGTTTGTCATCTTGCTCTAATATGATGGTGAAACCACAATGTATCTCCCATATACAATATCCATGTAATTGGTGTGTGTGTGTGTGTGTGTGTGTGTGTGTAAGCACACAGCAGCAGCATGTGGAATGATTTGCAATATTGCACACAATGCCAAAGAATCTTATAAGGACAATGTTGTTGTTGTTTTCAAAGTGACAACAACCTGATTTAATTCCACCATTTCAAAACCTGTTGGCTTCTTGATTCAGGAATGTTCCTAAATAACTGTTTATACTCAAATTAGCAATTACTGCTAAAATCTGTTTACTTATATAGCCCCTATGACCTCCGTATCTGAGGACCTCACAAGCATCAAATGAATTATCTTCCATGGCAAGTCAAGTCCCCATATGGGTCATGTTTTGTGTGATGACCCTTGAATGGGACACATGAGGGGACTGAACCCAGGACCTCTGGCTCTAAGAGGCATGAGCTTGTCCCGCTTCAGGTAAACAACCACATCTATTGGCTTGAAGGCTATAACAGACTCATAGATCTGTTTACATTGTCCAACCACTAGAGGGGGACAAATCCTCACCCTGGTAACAATTGCATTTCCATCTGAGGCGCTCAGTGACACCACACAGTAGGGAGGTGTTATCCACATGTTAGTGATGGGGAAACTGAGATGCAGAGCAGATGTGACTCACCCATGCTCAAGCAGTCAGCCAGCAACAAGGCCAAGAAGAGAAACAGATCATAGAATCATAGAATATCAGGGTTGGAAGGGACCTCAGGAGGTCATCTAGTCCAACCCCCTGCTCAAAGCAGGACCAATCCCCAACTAAATCATCCCAGCCAGGGCTTTGTCAAGCCTGACCTTAAAAACCTCTAAGGAAGGAGATTCCACCACCTCCCTAGGTAACCCATTCCAGTGCTTCACCACCCTCCTAGTGAAAAAGTTTGTCCTAATATCCAACCTAAACCTCCCCAACTGCAACTTGAGACCATTTCTCCTTGTTCTGTCATCTGCCACCACTGAGAACAGTCTAGATCCATCCTCTTTGGAACTCCCCTTCAGGTAGTTGAAAGCAGCTATCAAATCCCCCCTCATTCTTCTGTTCTGCAGACTAAACAATCCCAGTTCCCTCAGCCTCTCCTCATAAGTCCTGTGTTCCAGCCCCCTAATCATTTCTGTTGCCCTCCGCTGGATTCTTTCCAATTTTTCCACATCCTTCTTGTAGTGTGGGGCTCAAAACTGGACACAGTACTCCAGATGAGGCCTCACCAATGTCGAATAGAGGGGAATGATCACGTCCCTCGATCTGCTGGCAATGCCCCTACTTATACAGCCCAAAATGCCGTTAGCCTTCTTGGCAACAAGGGCACACCGTTGACTCATATCCAGCTTCTTGTCCACTGTAACCCCTAGGTCCTTTTCTGCAGAACTGCTTCCTAGCCATTCGGTCCCTAGTCTGTAACAGTGCATGGGATTCTTCCGTCCTAAGTGCAGGATTCTGCACTTGTCCCTGTTGAACCTCATCAGGTTTCTTTTGGCCCAATCCTCTAATTTGTCTAGGTCCCTCTGTATCCTATCCCTACCCTCCAGCGTATCTACCACTCCTCCCAGTTTAGTGTCATCTGCAAACTTGCTGAGAGTGCAGTCCACGCCATCCTCCAGATCATTAATGAAGATATTGAACAAAACCGGCCCCAGGACCGACCCCCTAGGGCACTCCACTTGAAACCGGCTGCCAACTAGACATGGAGCCGTTGATCACTACCCGTTGAGCCTGATGATCTAGCCAGCTTTCTATCCACCTTATAGTCCATTCATCCAGCCCATACTTCTTGAACTTGCTGGCAAGAATACTGTGGGAGACTGTATCTAAAGCTTTGCTAAAGTCAAGGAATAACACATCCACTGCTTTCCCCTCATCCACAGAGTCAGTTATCTCCTCATAGAAGGCAATTAGGTTAGTCAGGCATGCTTTAATCCCAAGACCGTCCTTCCTCCTGGGTGTTAAATCTAAATCCATGTGGTCTGTTTCCTACCATAGGTGATTAACGCTGCGGTTCAGCTGCTTTCGAACCCACCACTCCATCCACCTCCTGACGATGCCAACATCTGATGCCATTTCTGATACCTGAACTATCAAGACGAGTGTTAGGCAGAAATTGATGAGATCCCATTCCTCCCTGGTCTGGCTGAGTGGCTTTGCTGCAAGGATTCCATGGCAGAGACGTGGGAGGCCATTCTGGCGCCCTGTTCACCTCGCGTGGTTGGGTCTCTCTGGAGTTCCGCACAGCCTTCTTCAGTCCCGACTAACCTAAGTCATTTTGCATCAGCTGCAGACTTTACCACCTCATTGCTCAGCCCCCCTTCCAGATATTCATAGATATGAAGACCAGAAGGGACCATTATGATCATCTGGTCTGCCGTCCTGCATAACACGGGCTTGGATCCTCACCCAATAGTTTCTGCAGCAAGACCACATCACTTCCGCTTGAGCTGCAGCATATATCTTACCAAGACATCCCGTCTTGATTTAAAGACTTGACATGATGGAGAATCCACCACAACCCTTTGTAAGTCGTACCAGTGGTTGCCCTCGCTGTTAAAAACTTGTGCCTTATTTCTAGTGGTAAAGGAACTGCAGGGTGTGCCATCATTAACCTTTTGCCATGCTGAGCATGGATCACTTCTTCCTGCTCTTTGTTCTCTGCCTTTTGCCCACTTTCATAGAATCATTCTAATCCCTGACTGTGCATTTGCCCCTCTCTCTCCATGACTACAGAGGGCTTGTCTGGGAAATTGACTAGCATAGGTATAGCAGAATAAGGGCTTGTCTGCACTACCACGCGGGGTCGATCTAAGATACGCAACTTCAGCTACGTGAATAGCGTCGCTGAAGTTGACATATTTAGATCTACTTTCCGCGGTGTCTTCACTGAGGTAAGTCGACAGCTGACGCTCTCCCGTCAACTCTGCTTTCGCCTCTCGCCCTGATGGAGTACCGGAGTCGACGGGAGAGAGTTCGGCGGTCGATGTATCGCGTCTAGACTAGAGATGTGATACATCGACCCCCGCTGGATCGATCGCTGCCCGCCGATTCGGCGGGTAGTGTAGACAAGCCCTAAAGTGACAATACTGAGCAAAACTTATTCTGATATAACTATACTGGTTGTTTTCCCTGTGTAGACAAGTTTCCTGAATAGGGGTGTTGAAGGAGAGGACTGAGGTGCTTTAGCAGGGCTCTGGAGTCTTTGCACAATGTCCATTATTCGCTATTTTCTTAAATGCAAACATTTACTTTCACTTCAAGGAGAAAATTCACATGATCGTTTTTTTTTTAAAGATAATGAATAATATGGAACATGAATGTCTAGAACTGTTTGTTTGTAATGCCTCTTGAAAAGGGCTCTGTGTGGGGTTCATCAGGTTTGGTAAACACAGATGCTGCCTACCAGCCTGTGGGAATTGAGAACTAATCCTTCTCTCTGCACCAGAAGTGGGATCTGCTGACCAGTGGCCACGCTCCGTTTCACCCTGGAGATCAAATGCTATTTGCCAAGGGAGGCAGTTCTTGCGTGAAATTAAATAAGTGTGTACATAGCCCCTAGTTTTAAATCATATTTCCGATAAATTAAAAAAGCAAAACTCTGTAACCAGCTTAAAGGGACCATTGGTGTGGTTGGTGCCAATTAGATCTTTCCTTCTGTTCCTTATATTTGTTTGTAGAATCTGTAATTCTTTAGGGGAATGTATTTTCTCCTCTCTCTCTAACCAAGTGAGATGTACTGTTAATAATAATAATAATAATAATAATGTGCACATTCATGGTACTTTTCATCCATAGACCTAGGAAGTGAAGTATCATTATCCCTGTTTACATATGGGGACACTGAGGGGCAGAGAGGTTATGTGACTTGGCCAAGCTCACATGGGGGGTCAGTGCCAAAGATCTGCTGTTTCCCAGTCCCTTACCCCATTTCCTGGACTGTACGCCTATAGCAGCATGCACTGTAGAGACCAATCCTGCACTGGCCAGGAGATGGACTCGACCAACAGCAAAAAACTCTGGTTATGGGGCTCCAGCAGGTGCCTGAAAACTGAAGAAAGGAGTCCTACCTCTGCCCCATCCCATAGCAGCCCCAGCCCCTCCTAGCCCACCCCGCCATACCCCTCTCCCCACAGCATTGCCAGCTTTCTCTCCAGCACCCAAAATCTCCCACTGTTTCTTCCCCACAACCCAATTCGCCTAGCCCTTTGCAGTTGCAAAGGACTGTGGGACATAGTAAGTTGCAAGGCAGTTATTTAGGTCTGAACCAAAAACGGACGAGAAGCACCAGCCTTGATAGCCCCGTAGGCCCTTCTGACGTCTAACCTCCTCGAAAGAGCTGCTCCTCTGCGCTGAATGGCATGCCCCAGAGTGGCTGAGCCCCGTGTAACAGGCGTGGAATAAACCTGCTTTGCAGCTGCTTAGCGTGATCTGCGGGGTCTTGTGTTTGTCTTGTCAGGCGCAGGGTGGTACCTGGAGCTAGTGTTGAATTTCAGCTGTCTGAGTTACTGCTGCTCTTTCGTTTAGTCAGATCTCCGGATGTGGGGTCAGTTCCTTCTTGAATTGTCAACCCATCCCGGGGCAGCAGCCCTCTTCCCACGGCACAAATTCCAACCCTACCTAGGGCTAGCAATGGGTGAACCTCAAAACCATGTCCCTCAGCAAGGCCACCGAAGTAACCATCTTACAATGATTTAGCTGTTTGCATCCCGCACGTGGGACCCACTTCTTCCACCACTGACACGCAGCTATTCCCAGGCTGGCATCGCCTTTGATAGTTTGTATCGTCCCTGATCAGCATAAGCCAGGCTGTGATTTGGCTACAGGCTGTTCAACTTCCATGCCGCAAAAGCCCTACCTAGGATCACTGAACACATCAACCCAATCTTGCCCCTTCTCAGCCATTCACTCTGGTGACATCCCCATGAAACCAGGTCCAAAGAACAAGCCGATTTCTTCTCCACGGAGCTGCTGTGTTCTGGGTTCAAACGCCTGCCTGTGTCTGTTCCTCTTCCACCCTTCGCCCCAAAGGAGCAGGCGGGCGACGGTAAAGGAACAAACTTATTCCCACTGCACAGCCATCAAAAGCCTTGCCTCTGGAATGTGCAAAACTGGAAAGGAGCAGGGAACAAGGAAAGGCAGCAGGAGCAAAACAGCGTCTGAATGGGCTGCGCAGGCGTTCTTCCTCGGTCCCAGACCTAAAGGGAACTACTGTATTATCCAATTATTAAGGGATAAGTATATCTCTGGGAGTGCCACTGCTTCAGAACAGACAGACCCCCATTACCCGTGGTGAATGTGGGTGAAAAGAAGAGCTAATTCACCCAACTCCATGGCACTCAGGTCTCAGCATGGGCATGGACAACTGGGGGGTAAAGAGGGCCCTGGGCCCCTCAAAAAAAAAAAGTAGGGATTGCATTAATAAGTAAAGAGAATAGAAGTGCATTTACCTCACTTCAGTCAAAGTGTTGTTTGCAGTGTCGTCGTAGCTGTGTCGGTCCCAGGATATTAGAGAGACTAGGTGGATGAGGTCATATCTTTGTTTGGGCCAACTTCTGTTGGTGAAGGAGACCAGCTTTGGAGCCACATAGAGCTCCAGAAGAACTTTTGGGTGTCTTTTTCACCAGCTGAAGTTGGTTCTTACCTCATCCACCTTGTCTCTCTTCATTCAAAGTGAGCAGATTTAGTTGTGGGACAAAACTTCATTAGAGCAAAATAGTCCAGACCCGCTATTATGATTATTAGTTAACTCTAGCCCCCTGCCAAACAAAGAAAGTTGTCTGTGCCCTGTGTAGCTGGGACATGATTGAGGTAAACACATCTCAAGGGTAGACTTCAGGAGCAGGCCACGCAGCTGTTCTGAAGGGGAGCAGGCCTATACCGTGGACTATAGACTACACCAAGACTATACCGTGGTCACCTGCAAACAAAGGTGAACTCCAGCTTCCCCCTGCCCTTGCACAGGTGCTGGAGGGAAGGTAATATGGCAAAGTTGGAGACTGCTGGCCAATCAGGTTCCCCAGCAGACAAGCAAGAAATAGGGTTGCCAGGAGTCCGGTTTTCGACCGGGATGCCCGGTCGAAAAGGACCCTGGTGGCTCCAGTCAGCACTGGTGACTGGGCTGCTAAAAGTCCGGTTGGCCACAGTAGCCAGCTCCGCGTGGCTCCTGGAAGTGGCCAGATGTCCTTCCGGCTCCTGGGTGGCCAGGGGCACACTGCCTCTGCCCTGAGAACTGCAGCCAATGGAAGCTGTGGGGGTGGTGGCTACAGATGGGAGCAGCGCGCAAGCCCCTGGCTGCCCCTGCGCCTAGGAGCCAGGGGGACATGCCGGCTGCTTCCCAAGAGCCGCTTGAGGTAAGCGCTGCCCGGAGCCTGCAACCTGTACCCCATCCTGCACCCTAACTCCCTCCCAGAGCCCTCATCCCCTCCCACAACCCAGCCCCCTACCCCAGCCTGGAGCCTCTCCCACACTCTGAAACCCTCATCTCCAGCCTAAGCCTGGACCCCCCCCTCCGACACCCTGAACCCCTCATTTCTGGCTCCACCCTGGAGCCAGAGGGACATGCCAGCTGCTTCCTGAGAGCTGCCTGAGGTAAGTGCCACCCAGAGCCCACACCCCGTACATCCTCCCACACCCAAACACCCTCTCAGAGGCCCAACCCCCTGCCCCTGCCCGGAGTCCCCTCCCATACTCCAAATCCCTTGGCTCCACCTCCCAGCCCACAGCCCCACCTGTACCTCAAACCCCTCATCCCCGGCCTCACCCCAGAGCCCGCACCCCCAGATGGAGCCGGCACCCCATCTGGCACCTCAACACCCTGCCCCAGTCCAGTGAAAATGAGCGAGTGAACAAGGGTGGGGGAGAGGGAGGGAGATGGAGTGAGCGGGGCGTGGGGCCTCAGAGAAGGGGTGGTGCTGGGGCGTGGCCTCAGGTAAAGGGCTGGGCAGGGGTGGAGCAAGGCTGTTCAGTTTTCTGCAATCAGAAAGTTGGCAACCCTGGCAAGAAACTCTGTAAAAGTGGCTGCTTGGAGAGTGGTAGAGGTGTCTCTGGAGTAGGGAGGTGCTTGTGCCCAGTTCCTACAGGGCTGAGGCAGCGGCCTAGGCCAGGGATTTTCTGCTTTGGTTTTCTGGCAGTGGGAGGTCAGTTAGTTGGAAGGCTTGTGCTTGTGCTCTCAAAGAGGAGTGGCGCTCGTGCCGTTCTAATTGCAGTCAGTGGGAATGTCATGATTAACTGCCAGGGAAGCAAGACCAGGCCTTAAGGGTGTGTAAGAGACCCTTCTTTGAGCAAAGGGGGATGAATGAGGGGAC
Organism: Trachemys scripta elegans; assembly: GCF_013100865.1. Lineage (NCBI taxonomy): Eukaryota > Metazoa > Chordata > Testudines > Emydidae > Trachemys > Trachemys scripta. Next base: position 6,448,275 of record NC_048298.1, on the reverse strand, counting down.
TGGGCTTTGCTGAAAGCAGCAGCAGAAAGTGTGAATGTAGCAAACAAGTTAGAGGCTGATCAGATTTTCTAAAGTGCCAGAGATTGGGTGCCTGACTTGAGACCCCTCGAAAAGGGCCCTGGCTTTCAGAAGGTTGATGCTCCGCACTTCTTGACAATCTGGCCCTTTGGAGGGGTATCAAGCTGAGCACCCAAAACCTCTGATTGCTGAATATCTTGGCCTCCTGGCCAGCTTGTCACCAGTGCTCAGTACTCACAACCGGAGCCAGGTTTTCAGAAGAGCTCCGCTCCCATGAAGGCACCTAACTGAAGGGACCGGAGCTCCTAGAGCGCTCCTCTCCCATGGAGAATGATGGGAGCTGTTGGATTCTGAACTCTTCCCAAAATCTGGCCTGAGAGGGGAGCCATGACAGGTGCCGCCCCCAGGAAGCATGTTACAGCAAGGCTTGTCTGCAACCATGTTTAATCCTGGTTCTCTTTTGTGGTGTAGATGGGACATTCTCTTCCTCCTCTTTCATCTTGCTCCTGTTCCACGTAGCTTGCCGTAACACATTGCCGTCAGGCAAGTTGAGCCTTAGGGGTAGGGGCCGTCATAGAAAACCTGTCAGACCTGAATGTGGGACTAACTGCGTTCAGTTCTGGGATTGGTATTAGCAAAAAGATATCTATATAATAATAATAATTAATGGAGATATCCCATCTCCTAGAACTGGAAGGGACCTTGAAGGTCATTGAGTCCAGCCCCCTGCCTTCACTAGCAGGACCAGGGTGGAGGTGGGGGCGGTGTTCAGCGAAAGAGCAACCAAAATACTCAGGGAGCTGGTGGGATTGGCTTTGAGGAGCCCCAGATGTGAATAGTCTGACCAAATGGTGGCTAAGAAGGACGTAACTTCCTATGACTGTAGAAAGAGTGTTCACACCAAGGAAGGGAAAGAATTATTTAGAGCATTGCAAGCGTGAATATATAAGAGAAATGAAATGGAGAGGGAAAATGTTCCTGAGATTATGATGCAGGAGCAGCAGAAGCACCCTAAAAGTGTGGGGTGGGGCACGAACTGTGGTCCTACTCCCACCCTGCCCCTTCTCCCTGAGCCCCCACCCTTGTGCTGCCCCTTCTCCCCAAGCCCCCGCTCTTGCTCCGCCCCTTCCCTCAAGACCCCACCCCCACATCGCCTCTTCCCTCAAGGCCTTGCTCCCGTGCCACCTCTTCCCCTCAAGACCCCGCCCCTGCTTGCTCCTCTCTGTCTGCTTCTGCCGTTGCTTGCCCTTACGGCCAGTAAAAAGTGGGAGGGCCATGGCCCCTGGACCTCCTGTTCCAGCACCCCTGGTATGATGTATGAGGCCCTGCAACTATCTGTCATGGGAAGTGATGGGAGCTCCATTCCTTGAGACAGCTCCCATTAGACAAAGCACTGGAAAATACAGCATAAAAGACAATCCTGTGCTGATCAGGGAGATAGTTCTAATGTCTCTTTCCTCTGTAGCCTTGATTCGGTGGGGCCCTGTCACTAAACACGGCTTAAACCTCCTGGGCATCACCCAAAATGGGGCCTGATATTGCACAATCATGGTATAAAGGGGCCAAATGCTGCTCAGAGGGAACACGCTGGTGTGAATGATGAGTGACTACTGGTACATTAGGTGTTATGCCTGTGGGCTGGGGTGCCTGAAAACAATGTGCCTTGTTTATAACTGGCTTAGTGATCATTGCTTGTTATCCTAAGATCTTGCTGCTGTATGGGCACATATCCCAATACAAGGCTCAGTGGTAGTATTTCTGTTGACTTCATCGGGCATCGGATCAGGCTTAAAATGAAGGACACTTCATGCCCTAAAGATCTTAGTGTGAGAGGAACTGGAGAAGGCCGAGTGTAATGGGAAGTTCAGGGAAGTGTTATAACTTTTTTTTTTTAATTCACTCTTTTATGAGCCTTGCAGGAGAAGTGAGTTTTAATGAGGAACTCCAATGCAGAGAAAGCGGGATGGCCCTGCAAATGGCAGGATATCCAGGAGTAACAGCCTGTGGTGGAGGCCTGTGCTGAAATCCCCAGGGTTGGTCCCAGCTGATGGAATCCTAGGCAGAAAGGCCTGAAAAAGGAGGTGGCTTTGAGCAGGGGGTTGGATTAGATGACCTCCTGGAGGTCTCTTCCAACCCGAATCTTCTATGATTCTATGAGGTGGAAAGGCAAGGAGAAGGGACTGATGGAAAGAAGGTGACCGGGGCATCGAGGCTGGTGTCGTTTGTAGGAGTGGGGAGGAAATGCAATCAGAGATGGAGGTGGGGGGTGATTTGCGAAGGCCCTGAAGAGCAGGACAAGAAGGGGAAAGCTGATGGGGAAGCTGTTGGAAGGATGCATGAGGGAAGTGATGTGCACTGAAAGACCAGCAGGGAAGGTAATTTTAGAGGCTGCATTTTGGACAAAGAGGACGAAGGCTGTGATATTGGGATTAGGCTACAGGGATGAGTATGATGATCAGGGTGAGTATGCTCGCTGTCAGGGCAGAAAGGAATCTAGCATGTCAATCGCTCCTCGGGGCATGGGACCTGCTGACGGCACAGTCATTGTGTTTCAGACTATTCGGTAGCACACAGCGCCCCAGAATTACTGATCCCAGCAGAATGCTACTGAGTCCGGGTGAGGTTGCTTGGCTCTGTTTAGCTCATTGAGCTAATGCACAGGCCCCTTCAGTCTCCTTGCCAGGCAATGGGCTGGAGCAATACATGTGCATGAAGAGGTCAAGAGAACATGGCCAGAGTTCCCTTGTTGCATCTTTCCAGACAGAGACGTTTATGTGCCCCAGCTTGCAGGGGGCCGGCAAACTCTCTCTGCAGTCATCTGATGAATGATTTTGCGGTGGCAAGCCATTCTGCTAAATGGGAATCCTGAACTTTACAGAATGAGAAGTCTTTCCTCTCCGAGAAGGTCAGTGTTAAGGCAGGGGATGATTGCACAGGAAGGATCCTCTTTGTTTTCCCTGTCTTATTTTCACTTGATTGCTTTAAAATATTGCTGATTGCTGGAGTATCTGATGAGCCACTCTTGGAAACATACCAAACATGCTTCAGCTGAGTTTATTTTTGTGACTTGCAGTTGGGTGTTTTGACAAGTTTGAAGCACCAGCTTCCCCTCCCCCTTAGACTGTGGCGGGAGCCAGGTGGCTCAGGGCTCTGGTAATGAGATACAGAGTCTTTTGGCTCCAGATCATCACTTTGAATCTGCACGGGGCAGATCTGGCTGGTGGGAAATGAGTGAGTGCTTCCAGTCCAGTTCCTGGTGGACGGATTGTTCACATCACAAGTGACCATATGTCCTGATGGCATAGGGTGACCAGATAGCAAGTGTACAAAACCGGGACGGCGGTGGGGGGTAATAGGTGCCTATATAAGAAAAAGCCCCCCAAATTGGGACTGTCCCTATAAAATCGGGACATCTGGTCACCCTATGATGGCACTACCCTGGTAACAAAGTGGCCAGTTAATGTCTACACGCGGATAAAAGACCCACGGCTGGCCAGGGTCAGCTGGCATGGGCTTGCAGGGCTAAAAATTGCTTGGGCTGGAGCCTGAATTCTGGGACCCTCTGCCCTCACAGGGTCCCAGAACTCAGAGTCCAGTTCGAGCCCGAATGTCTGAAACCAGGCCTCGCAAGCCCGAGTCAGCTGACCCAGACCAGCGGCAGGTTTTGTATCCCTCTGTAGATATACCCCTAGAGGCCAAGGAGCAAATGGGCTAGGCACATCGAACTTCCATCTCCCCCCACATTACGGGTGGGGCATGTTAGTTGTTAACCATGCGGTGCCCATTCCATGGGCAGAGGATTTCAGCTGCAAGGCCGTCGATCTGGCTTCTTTCACCAGCACCAAAACAAAATGAGACTGATCTATAAACCTTAAGGGGAACGTAATCCTCCCACTGCTTGTTTCTCATACACCTGTTGTGTATTGCCATAATCTACAGGGTGAGCTCTTTGGGACTGAGTGTCTTTGAACTGCCTGTGGGTCTGGCGCTTAGCACACTGGGACCCTGTCCCTTGGTTGGCACCACTACCTGCTACTGCAATACACATTAATAATACTAGAGGCCATTTCATGAAAGGCACTAGATCTTGTGTGGTTGTGTCAGGGCTGTCTTGTCTGGCTATTGAAAGACAAGAACTCAGACGTGGACATCCCAAGCCTAGATGGACCTGAACCAAACCCTTAGATCCAAACACCCCCACCCCCCATCCCCTGACTGTGCGATAGTTCGGACCCACATGTGAAACCTGCCACTCGCACCCAGCTCTTGCATAAAACGTATTTAGACTGAACAGCATCAGTTCATCGTGATTACCCGGTTCTGTAGATACGAATAGATATAATTGTAGAATGCAGATACAATTGCAATTAGGTCTATTCAGTCTGAGAACGATGCATTCAGGGATCCTGGATCCTTATATCATTCAATTTAGCTTCAATTGTTAAAACCAAATCTTGGTGTCTGCTTTTACATTAAAGTTTTTGATCTACAGGAAATCTTAATAATGGCCTAAAACTCCAGCATAATCCGAAAGAGCCTGGCCTTTTTGATCAAAATATACCCCAAACATCTAATTCTGGGGGTGCTTTTAATGAGATAGGGAAAACCTCTCCCCAAGGCCTTTCCCTTTAGCCCTTCAGTATGGCGTGATGCGCAGCTGTTCTCTTTCCAGGAGCAATGGGAAGGAATGGTGTCTCAGTCATACATATAGTAAGAGACAGTCCTTAGTGGATGTCGTTTGGGGTTTAATTACCTTTATTAATATCATAGAATTATTTCAGGCTCATTAATAAAAGATTATACACACTACCAAACACTAGGCAAAATATGTTAAACATATAACCAGTCCCTTCCTCAAAGAGTTTAAAATCTAAGGCCCTGATGCTGCAAACATTTATGCACATGCTTCACTTTAAGCCCAAGTGCTTGCAGAACTGGTCCTTAAGGCATGAGTAGCTACAATCCTGCAGGGTACAGAGTCCTGGGCAGGCAAAGTGGTGGGTGTACAGGGACTGCAGCTGGAAGGAAACATGGAATAGCTGGGTGCAGGGCCAGCGCCAAGTTTTTTGCCACCCCAAGCGAAAAAATTTTCCTGCGCTCCCCCTGGCCTCACCCCAATCCGCCCCTTCCCCAAATCCCCAGCCCCGCCTCCTCCCCTGGGCGTGCCGCATTTCCCCTCCTACCGCTCCCTCCCAGGCTGGAGGGGGGAGAAGCAGAGCGGCGGCGTGCTCGGGGGAGAAGGCAGAGGTGAGCTGGGGGGGGGGGGGAAGCAGTTCCTCTGCCCCCCCAGGGTTACTTCCTGCGGCCCTCCCTGCATCCCCCACCGCCGCAGCTCACCTCCACTCAGGACCGGCTCCCAGCGCCCGAAGGGGGAAGAAAAAAAAAAAAGGAGCCGGAGTGCCACCCCTTGGAGAGTGCCGCCCCAAACACATGCTTGGAGGGCTGGTACCTAGAGCCGGCCCTAGCTGGGTGTTTGAAAGGTTATTGAAGGGAGATATATAGGCATGGGGTGCCTGTTACCCAGGAGGCTGGTCTAAGAATCTGGGGGTGTGTGAAAGGCGGTCCAAATATAGGAACAGGAAGAGTAGATAGAAGGAAAGTTTGGACAAAGGAATGAACTGGGGGTGGGCCGCATCTAAGGATAGATCAGAGCTGAGAAGTAGGTAGGACTGGAGTTTGGGTGTGCACGCCCATCAACGAATGGGGCCAGATTCTGAGCTGTGGTTGTACAGCAGATGGTGCAGGTCAGAAAACAATGAGTGGGGCAAAGGTAGCTTTTGAAGCCCGTTCCTGGAGCCAGCCTCATGCCAGGCCAGGCCCCTCAAGCTAGGGCAGTCCCCGTGGTCAGCCGAGTCTTTGTATTTCTAGCTTCAAAATTAGTTAGTTCAGCAGCAAATGTACCTTATTCCTTAATGGAACGCCCTAGGTACTTACTGCCTGTCCGATGGGATGGCCAATGGAATGAAGGAGATATGTGGACCATCCATCCCCTTCCACTATCATGCTTACTGCTGCCAATTGCTCTGGCCAGCAACTGAACTGTGAAAATTAAGAGGCCTCATTCTCTTTGACTATGCAAGAGGCTATCATATGTGTGCTTGCCATCTATTATTCAGGTGCTAGATGTTGCTGTGTGCTTTACAGAATTTCAGGCTGGGTATGGTCCCTGGTAAACAAGAGGAGACAAAGCTGGAACTTGAGCTGTGTGCAAGTCTGTTCCTGCATATGTAGTTGTAGTTGCTTTCTTTAATAAATGCATACGAAGACTGACTGTGAGTCTATAGACGATGACAGGAGTAAGACACTCCACCTTCCACCGCACAGCTGCTTAGGGCCTACCTGTGACCCAAGAATCTCTAATGCCAGCTGGCAAGGGGGTGCAGAGGGCTTACAGACGTCTCATGAGTCTGGTGTGTACATTCTGGTTTACCAAAGAATGTCATGTGAGGTCTCAAAGGAAAGCTGGTGGCATGCTGGTCATTGACATCACTGTGAAATGTATGTACAGATGCTATGTAAGGAGTTCTGCATATACACTGAAAATATGTTTTGAAAATCTGTGTCAAGGTATTTGTCACCAGCAAAGGTGAAAAACAGGTTTTCCTCCAAGCAGGAGGTAAGAAACTGCATCTCTCTCTAAGGATGTATATTGAGCATTGTAAGCTAGGACTATGGATGTCCATTTACATACAAAGACAAATGTTAATGAAGAGATGTGAAGGCATCAGGAAAGGAGCACACAGGAAAACACAGGGGGTTATCCCATCTCTGCATAAAGACAATGAATTTTGGGAGTATTTCCAGAAGGCCAAAAAAAAACCCCTCGATATCCTGCACCGAGGAAGTAAACTGCATGCTTGCATTCATAAAACCGGGGTCTCAGTCAACCTTATTTGACAATGCTGCAGCAGACTTTGGGTGAGATGAACTTCTCTGGACAGCAGGTTAACCTGTTAGTTAAGTTTAGTCTCTAGAAAGCGTATTATGATTTTGTTTTATGTGTAACCTTTTGTGTATCTTTACTACCTCCGTGCTGTGATGTTCAGGAAAGTGCTGGTCCTGAGTTGAATCTTACTCTGTTTCTTTGGGAACAGCAGACCTGGTAATTCTGTGAGTAGCCAGCGTCAGGAACTGGATATCAAAGAGGAACACTTCAAAGGGACTCAGCGACTGGGCGGCACCTATTATTAAACTGCAAGGCAAAGTAAGGGCTGGCCTAGCCCAGAGGAGGTTGCTTGGATGTCTCACAGGCTGGTGGTGGTAGGGAACTGACACCCAGCCAAGCACAAGCAAGACTCCCTCCCGCTGCAGGCAGGGGATAACATGGTGACTCACAATCCCGGGTACCCCAAGAACCAGTCGCACTACCTAGCACAGCAGAGGCTGCCCACTCAATATTCCTCTCCAAGAACAAGTGGGCACAGAGGGGGCAGGGAGGGTTGGGGTGTAGGCAATGCCATGATTCTGCTTGCACAATGTACCTGCCATCTGAGCTTCCTGGGTATTGGGGACAGAAGGGGTGTGTGTGGAATATATAAGACTGATGCAGGATACATCAGCCCAGTGGAAAAGGGGCACTCTCAGAGCACTTGGGCTTAAAGTGAAGCATGTGCATAAATGTTTGCAGCATCAGGGCCTTAGATTTTAAACTCTTTGAGGCAGGGACTGGTTATATGTTTAACATATTTTGCCTAGTGTTTGGTAGTGTGTATAATCTTTTATTAATGAGCCTGAAATAATTCTATGATATTAATAAAGGTAATTAAACCCCAAACGACATCCACTAAGGACTGTCTCTTACTATGTGTATGGTCAGCACCTCTCACAATGGGACCAAGTTTCGCTATATGTATACATGCTGCTGTAATACCAATCATTAGATCTGTGCACACGGCTGGAGTGGGATTAGCATTGTCTGAATGGGTAAAGTTAGGGCTCCTTGGTTACCTTCCTAGGTTTGGGTGAAGCCTCAGTTTTCTGCTCTGTGAAATGGGGACAGTGTTAACTGACCTCAAAGGGGGTGTTGAGACTTATTTTGTCCAGGGTTACAAAGCCCTTCAGCCCCATGGATTGAGACCCGCAGTGCAAAGGGCTATTCTGTTTGATTTCAGTGCCTGACCAGGTGCTTCTCAGGGTGCATCCAACCCCCATCCCCAACTCGTGCAGTACGGAAGCAGTGTCAGGCTCTTACTGCGCGAGATGGAATCTGCCCCTTCCTTTGAGCTGCAGCTAATACTAATCATCCCCAATTGCTAGAAATTGCCTCCACTGGCTGTAGGCCTCTCGCAGGGAGAAGGGGCTATGATCCCCCCGCCCCAAGACCTTGTGGATCAGGTGCAAAGTGCTGCTGGCAAGCCTGCTGCTGCATTCCCTTTGCCTTTCTTACCTCTGCCCCCTTGTAACCTAACCTGTCCCCGCTGCCCCATTTCCCTCCCTTCCCTGCAGGTGCTCAGGCCTGGCGCTCTGTTGCGCAAGGAGCCCTTTGCTCTGACATTCCTGCTGCGTGCAGCTATTTTATTTATTTATTTTTGCCCATGAAGTAGCTCTCTTCCCCCCACCCCCACCCCATTCCCGTCGAAAGCGTGAGGGGGGAAACGGCCCCTCCACCAAGCACAGCCCATCCCGTCAGCCGTCTTCCCCGGAATAAAGAGCGGGCCCCTCCTCCTGCTTCATAACTTCTTCCAACTGTGCTGAGAGTTGCACTCCAGCCAATGCGACCGGCACGTCTCCGGTGTGGAACTACAGGAGCTTGGGGATTACGCAGCCGAACCCTTGCAAATTCCTCGTGGGACAGAGGAATTTGAAGGCTTCTGATGATTGTATCATTCCTTTACCTGGAGGGAAATCCGAGATGTGAACGTTTCACCCGGGTAAGTTTTGCTAGTGCTAGTGACTGCCTGTGTCTAGCGCTCTCTCTGCATGCAATATAAATCTCTCCATGCCGTCCGTTAGGTTGTTCTTCAAACCCTCCTGTTACAGTGCAATGAACCCTGTCGTGAAAAACTCTCACAGAAATGTAGCGAAGGATTGGACGAGATAAGTGGAAAGGGATGGGGGGGTTGCGGGGGAATCTGCAGCCTGTGGGGTCTGGCACATTAACTTTCTTCCCAAGTTGTCGGTTTGTGGCACGCACCATGCTGATGGGAGTGCTGGGGGGGAAGCTTGTGGAAGCAGAGATGAGTTCTTTAGAGCCTGTGTCACATTAGGATGCCGGAGGCTGCGACGTGGAGCGCGTTAGCACTGATGTCGAATGGCAGTGTCTCTGGAGTATCGTCTAATAGAAATGATCTGTGCTGCAGGGCAGGGGCATGGTTTGCTTGTGCGGCCAGGGGGTCGCCCCGTCGCCTCCCTGACTTTTCACAGGCCTATATGCTCCATTACGTCTTCCACTTTTTGCCTCCCCCCGGCTTTGCAGGCTAAAATCTAATCGCGTCTGAGATGATTGAATTTCTGGCCGACAGAGAATGTTCGATATGCTGTACAACCCCCTCCCCTCCAATTGATCCCAGACGCTGCCCCTGCTGCATGTCGAGAGTGTGGATCCTCAGTTTCACCCCTGTGGAGAATTGCGGCCCCACGGTGCACGTGCTTTCTGGGATCCCTGGGGCAGCGGTGGGAGGTGGGGAGGATGCAGGGCGTTGAAGGTGAGCCCAGGACGACCTCCCCTCACTAGAACTAGGAGCTGGGTTTACTAGGCGTTCGTTCCGTTTCCAAACACGCCCAAGGTGCTGGTAAAATAACAGGTGTTGAAACCAAATCCTGGATCAAAGTCACAATAGCCACAGAGCAGCCCATAAGGCCACTGTTATTCTGATAGTCTCGTAGCGAACTAAATATTCCACCCGGCTCTAGGCGTGTGAGAGGAAATAGTATTGGGGCTGACGTGATGCCACATGGCTTCATTCTGGCTGGGCCACGCAGCCCCTGCAATACGCACGGTCATTGCACTCCTTGGGCTGAATTCTGCGCTGCCACTCGGGTGTCCGTCCTGAGTAACTGCACTGGCCTCAGGGGAGTTACTCTAGATCTGCCAAGGTGCAAGTGACAGGAGCCTCCTAGGACTTGTGATGTTCAGGGCTCCCAGCCACAGCCTGACCTCCAACTACTGGCATAATGAAGGGCTGGATTGCAAGCCACCTCCCCTCCGGCTCTGGCCACCAGAAGGGAAAGTTGGACCATGAGCTGAATTAAAGCTCGCCCATAATTATGAGTCTGGGAATAGGGCTGGAGCAAAACGGTGGTTGAGTGTTACCTGGGGCATCTGGTTCAGTAAAGTAACAAATCCATGCTCATCTGAAACGTTGTTTGTTCCTATGCTTTAGGCTTCGGTCACCTGGAGTTGCCCAGCAGCAGTGGGGGAAAAGAACCCAGATTCTCCTGCCTCAACAGCACAGGCTGCTACCCCTTCCACTGAAAGAGAATCTCCAGTTGCTGTTAGCAGTATTGAGCTTATGAGCCACAGTTGAGCAGTTTTGATTCCATCCAGCAGAGGGCAGTGGCGACACATGAGCCAGATCATTGTGACCGAATTAGAAAATGGGGAAGTCCACCCTTTCCCACCTAGCCATTGGAAATACTTCACCTGGGAGAATACAGTACAATTAGCATAGTAGGCTGCTATTTGTTCTAGGAGCAAAACCACTGTAATACGCTGATGTGCTGATGCTATGGAAATACCAGAAGGGTGTAAACTCCAAGGAGGGAGAGAGCTGTAGTGTGGCACAAAGGATTAAAGGGGTGTCAGGAAAATCCTTCGAGCAGTGAGTCTGTGGAATAGTCTCCCGCGGGAAGTGGTGGGAGAACCTTAAAAACGAATCTGAGCAATGCACTAGTACACTTCCTGCAGGGAACAACCCTGCCCAAGACGGGGATAAAGTAGATTGATGCCCAGCTGTAGCTACTAGTTTATGGAGACTTGCCCGTCTTTGCTGTTCCATATCCCCTCCTCCTCAATCTACCTCTTGTGTCTTGTCCTCATTTTAGATTCTGAGCTCTGTGGGGCAGGGGGACTGTTTGTTGTACTGGGTTGTACAGCACCTAACACAAGGGGACCTTGATCTCCTGCAGAATGGAGGCTTCAGGGTGCTGCTCCCCACCCCACCCCGATTTCTATGTCAGGACAGTGCTTGTTGTTTCAGTGCAAAGCTGACACCAGCCCTGCCTTTCCCAGAATTATTGTTGTTAAGTTTTGGATCTAGTACAGTGGTTCTCAACCAGCAGTCCAGGGGCCCTTGGGGGGGCCACAAGCAGGTTTTAGGGGGGGCTGCCAAGCAGGGCCAACAATAGATTTGCTGGGGCGGCAGAAAGCTGAAGCCCCACCACATAGGGCTGAAGCCCGAGGCCCTGAACCCCACCACCCGGGCTGAAGCCTGAGCAACTTAGCTTTACGGGGCCCCCTGTGGCGTGGGTCTCCGGGCATTGCCCTGATTGCTACCCCTTAACGCCGGCCCTGGCTTTTATATGCAGAAAACCAGTTATTGTGGCACAGCTGGGCCGTGGCGTTTTTATAGCATGTTGCGGGGGGGGTAAGAAAACGGTGGCGAACCCCTGACCTAGTTTGTTTTGCCTGCAGTTTCATAGATTCCAAGGCCAGAAGGGACCACTGTGATCATCCGGTCAGCCCTCCTGTGTAACGCAGGCCAGAGAACTCCCCCAAAATCATTCCTACAGCAGATGTTTCGGAAAATCATCCCCCCCCTTGATTTAAAAATGGTCAGCGATGGAGAATCCAGCACAACCCTTGATAAATTGTTCCAATGGTTAATTACTCTCATCGTTAAAATATTCTGCCTTATTTCCAGTCCGAATTTGTCAGGCTTCAGCTTCCAGCCATTGGATTGGGTTAGACCTTTCTCTGCTAGATTGACAAGCCCATTATTAAATATTTGTTCCTTATCTCGGTATTTATAGACTGTAATCAAGTCGCCCCTTAGCCTTCTTTGTTAAGCTAAATAGACCAAATTCTTTGAGCCTATCACTATAAGGCAGGTCTAATCCTTTAATCGTTCTTGTGGCTCTTCTATGAACCTTCTCCAATTTATCAACGCTCCTCTTGAACTGTGGGCACCAGACCTGGACACAGTAGTCCAGCCGTGGTCGCACCAGTTGTGTCTGTGCTGCTGAGGCCTGGCACTTCATTGCCCCTTTTCTCTAGCAAAATCATGTTCCGATTCACTCTCTGCTGAAAAGGTAGAAGAACGGTGGGTGACATCTCGCCATTGTTTGGGACCGAGCTGCACGGCGCTCGTTGAGTCTGATTTGTACGTCTCGCAAACCGCGAGGGAATGAGCCTGTAAAGGAGGAGTGCGGATACTGGGCTGTCGGGGGTAAAACTTCATCTTTTACGCTGTGGGAACGGCTGCCAATCTGTTGTAGAATGGGAGAGCCACGCTGGGAAACATCTGGCCAATGGTATTGTTGGAAGCCAGTGATTAACATGTGAGATGGGTGAATCGAGGGGGCCCATATTTGTACATCGAAAACAACCCTACGCATCAAGGGTCAGATGCTGCTGGCTGGGTGCATGGGGAGAGGGTGCACTATGGAGGAGACCGACTATTGCACGCTAAAGGAGAGTGACTCTTTGTTCCCCCTTTGGTGGCTGCCCCACCTCAGGGGATACGAGTCTACCACAATTGCCAGTGAATGGACTTACTCTTTTAGTGTGAGGGGTAGAGACTCATGCTTAGGCCCTGGGTTCAAACCTCACTGTTGGCCTGAGCAGGGCCCAGGTTCACTTATGCTGAAGGTCCTGGTGTCAAACCCGTCTGACGGCCCAACTGCAGATGGTTCTGCTGGAACTCCCTCAGGGCCAGGAGAGGGCTGGCTAGCATGCCCTGAGGCACTTCTCACCCCAGAGGGGGCATGGCTGGAAGAGAGGAGTCCAGGGCCCCATCCCTCTTCTGCACCGGCTAGTAGCTGGGGCAACCACTTTGCCTGCAAAAGGGTGCCCCAGTGATCCCCACAGCCCCCCCGTGCTCTCCGCAAGTAGATAGTGCTCTCCGCAAGGAGGGGCGGCTAGCAGGGTGGCTCTCACGTGAGTCATGAGATGCCTCCCCAGCATGCCTCCAGCAGGGCTGCTGGGGTTCCTCTGCCGTGCCTCCACTATGCCGGAAGCTGCTGTGGCAGGCAGCCCTCGGATCTCCCCTCAGACGGGCAGCTGGTGAGACATGGAGGAGCCAGCAGCAGCAGATGGACCAGAAGCAAGACCAAGTGGGGAGAAAGCATTGGCCCCCATCAGCACCAAACACATCCCACCGCAACCCGACGGCCTCCGACCGCCCTCTGGATAGCCAGCTGTTCCAGAGACCCTTCCCCACTCAGCTCGCTACCGTACCCACCCAGCCCTTCCCACAACCCAGGCTATAGGTAGAGTCCTTGGAAGGTGTACGTGTTGGGGTCCTTCCCAGGATCTCTACTTGGGGGAGTGCCAGGGATGGAGGCAATGGGCTCCTGTTTCCGGGGAACCAACGACTTCCTCTCATCTTTCACCCACCGAGCCGCCCACAGCTTGGCCCCTGGGCGGGGGAGCAGACAGGTTCAGAGGCTTGCCATAGAGGGAATGGGAGCTGAGGTTAGTTAGAACGCAAGAACCTCTTGCTCTCACTCCCGTGCCATGTCTACTAGGCCTCGCTGCTGCTCATGCTCCTCTTGGCCAGAGGATGGGCAGGCAGCTGGCTGGGAAGCAACTAGTTGCAGAGGAAGGATGGTCCAATGGTTAAAGCACTAGCCTAGGACTTGGGAAACCTGGCTTCAAGTACCTGCCCTGCCACAGACTTGCCGTGCGACCCTGGGCAAGTCACTTTCTCTGTCTCCGGTCTCCATCTGTGCAGTGGGGATAATGGCACGTCCCTACTTCGAAGTGGGGGGTTACGAGCATAAACGCATTAAAGAGTGTGAGATGCTCAGGCATTACAGTAATGAAGGCTGTAGTGGTGCCTAAAATAGATCAATATATGCTATTCACTATCATCTCACTGGTACCATCTCCTCTGTCTGTCCGTTGTATTCACCTATGCGCATGTCATCTGCTTAGCCTGTACACTCCTGGGGGTAAGAGCCATCTTTTTGTACAGCTCCTAGCACCTATGGGCCCTCAGTTGTGACTGGAACTCCTGGTTGCTACCATATAAAGATAATAATAAGAACATAGCACAAGAATGGCCATACTGGGTCAGATCAATGGTTCATCTGGCCCAGTATCCTGTCTTCCGACAGTGGCCAGTACCAGAGCTTCAGGGGTAGTGTTCAGAACAGGGCAGTTTTGGAGTGATCCACTTATCTTCCCCTCCTGGCAGTCAGAGGTTTAGGGTTGCCCCAAGCCTGGGGTTGCATCCTGATCACCCTGGCTAATAGCCATTGATGGACCTGTCCTCCATGAACTTATCTAATTCTTTTTTGAACCCAGTCATACTTTTGGCCTTCACAACATCCCCTGGCAATGAGTTCCACAGATTAGTTGTGGGTTGTGTGAAAAAGTACTTCCTCTTTTTTGAATTAAACCTGCTGCATATTAATTTCATTAGGTAACACCTGTTTTTTCTGTTGTGGGCAAGGGTAAATAACACTTTTTTGTCCACACCATTCATGATTTTATAGATGTCTATTGTATCTCCCCTTCACTGTCAGCTTTTCTAACCTTAACAGCCCTAATCTCTTTGTCTTTCCTCCCACAGAGGCGATTTCAAACCCTTGATCATCTTTGTTGCCCTTCTCTGAACCTTTTCCAGTTTCACTATATCCTTTCTGAGAGGGGAAACCAGAACTGGACACAGTATTCAGGGTGACAGGTTTCAGAGTAGCAGCCGTGTTAGTCTGTATCCGCAAAAAGAACAGGAGTACTTGTGGCACCTTAGAGACTAACAAATAGCTCATCTTAATTAATTAGCCTCTTAGAGTTGGTATGGCAACTTCCACCTTTTCATGTTCTCTGTATGTATATATATATATATATATATCTATCATCTTCATATATGTTCCATTCTATGCATCTGATGAAGTGGGCTGTAGCCCACGAAAGCTTATGCTCAAATAAATTTGTTGGTCTCTAAGGTGCCACACGTACTCCTGTTCTTTTTGTATTCATGGTGTGCACCATAGCTTTATATAGTGGCATCCTGATTTTCTGTATTATTTTCTATCCCTTTCCCAATCGTTCCTAACTATTTTTGACTGCACACTGAGCTGAAATTTTCAGAGAACTGTCTATGGTGACTCTCAGATCTCTTTCTTGAGTGGGAACCGCTAAGTGAGACCTCATCATTTTATATATATAGTTGGGTTTATGTTTTCCAGTGTGCAGTACTTTGCACTTATCAATGTTGAGTTTCATCTGCCATTGTGTTGCCCAGTCACCCAGTTTTGTGACACTCCCCCCCCCCCATGGCTCTTCGTAATCAGCTTTGGATGTAACTATCTCGAATAATTTTGTATCCTCTGTAAACTTTAACCACTCCACTGTTCGCTGCCTTTTCCAGATCATTAATGAATATGTTGAACAGCACAGGTCCCAGTACAGTGAGGGACCAGGGGAAAACTGACCATTTATTCCTACCCTGTGTTTCCTGTCTTTTAACCTTTCGATAAAAACCTAATGACTAGATGACTGTGTGGGACCAATTCTCCACTGACTTGTACCTTGCTTAGCCATTTGCATTAGTGCTAAGTGGGTGTAAAACATTGCCAACCCAGAGCGGGAGCATTTTATGCCCAGTTTGCCCTGGTATAAAAGGTGACACAAGGTAGTGGCAGAACGGGTCCATCATGTTTAAACGGGGATGAGAACGGATTATTTTTTATGTATATTTATGCATTGCTGGGCAGCCCAAAAAGTGCCAGCGCTGTGCATGAGAGCTAAGAAATGAAATCGACAATGAGCAAAATCCAAGCAGCAAGTGAACAAAGAGCATCAAAGTGGGGAAGTGCATCAGCTCTCGAAAAGACCCTTTCTGATTAACAATAAATGTGACTTTTGTCTTGTCTGACCTTTTAAGTAGGAAAGAAAAGCAGATGGACAGCTCAGCGAGGTGAGGATTAGTTCTATCGCAGCCACGCCAAGAGACCACAGCCGAGGATCAGGGCCCCGTTATACCCGCTCAAACACAGCAGCAAGACACTTGGAGCATCACCATTTCCAATCTTCCTTGAAAAGCTGTGGGCCTGATTCTCGTCTTACCCCGGCATCAATACTCAAGTCACTGGAAGTGTGTCACCATAAGTGAGATCAGAACTGGGCCCCATAACTGGACCTATTCATGGGATTTAAACAAAAGGCGCCTTCTTTTCTTAGGACCAGTTCCATCCCCTTAAACGTGCAGAGCAGGACTTTTCTTTGTGAGTGACTCTATGGAAAGCATTCAACATGAATAGGGATAGCAGAATCTGGCTTTTAGCTAAGTCGTCAATCAGTTGACCACTTAACTTTCTACTATCTCTCTCTCTTTTTTCCTATCTCTTGATCTCCTTGTCTCTAATGCAAGATGACTAGATGACTGTGTGAGGCCTTGCATCTGAAGAAGTGAGGTTCTTACCCACGAAAGCTTATGCTCCCAGTACTTCTGTTAGTCTCAAAGGTGCCACAGGACCCTCTGTTGCTTTTTGCAGATTCAGACTAACACGGCTACCCCTCTGATACTTGTCTCTAATATCTGTCTACCTCTGATTCTGTAGATACACAGCTCTGCAAGGGGGACCTTTCACCTCTGCTCCAGATAAACAAATACATAGGGCTTCTGATTTTAGGTTAACCAATAAACACTGATAAAATACTACCCCCCCCCCGATCAATGTTTATCCAACAAACACCAGTATCTAAGGGCTTGTCTACATGGAGCAGTACTGTGGATTATGGGGGGTATGATTTCTAAAGCATACTAATGTGTTGAACATTAATTGATGGATGTAGACCCTGCTGATGTGCACTAAAGGTTCCCTAGTGTGCTCTAATATTGTGCCATTACACGAACATTACAAAGAGATTACTGAGGTTATTCATTCCAGTATATACAAAGAGCCCCGTAATCCCCTGATTTCTGGACACCTACATAATGCTCAAATAGCTAAAAAATAAACCTGGAAAAATTAAATTAATACCCCCCGCCCAAAAAACAAAACAAAACAGAAGCCTTACCAGCATAGTGTTGCAGATGCCCCATGACAGTGATAGGATAAAGTAGTGGTAGACTTCAGAATCCTATTATATTTGTGAAGCACACCCCCTAGGCCAGAAGAGTGGGTGGTGTAGAGCTGATTCAAGATTCCCCCATGCTGGATTACAATATGCAGCTTTTCTCCTGATACTGGAGCTCCTAGCTGAGTGTTAAAATGGAGAGGGTGGTCAGGGTTAAGAGACCAGCATTAATGTTAACATTTAGAGGAGAGGAAAGTGATCAGAAACAGTCAGCATGGATTCACGAAGGGGAAGTCGTGCCTGACTAACCTAATTGCCTTCTATGATGAGATAACTGGCTCTGTGGATGAGGGGAAAGCAGTGGATGTGTTATTCCTTGACTTTAGCAAAGCTTTTGATACTGTCTCCCACAGTATTCTTGCCGCCAAGTTAAAGAAGTATGGGCTGGATGAATGGACTGTAAGGTGGATAGAAAGCTGGCTAGATCGTCGGGCTCAACGGGTAGTGATCAATGGCTCCATGTCTAGTTGGCAGCCGGTTTCAAGTGGAGTGCCCCAAGGGTCGGTCCTGGGGCCGGTTTTGTTTAATATCTTTATTAATGATCTGGAGGATGGTGTGGACTGCACTCTCAGCAAGTTTGCAGATGACACTAAACTAGGAGGCGTGGTAGATACACTAGAGGGTAGGGATCGGATACAGAGGGACCTAGACAAATTAGAGGATTGGGCCGAAAAAAACCTGATGAGGTTCAACAAGGACAAGTGCAGAGTCCTGCACTTAGGACAGAAGAATCCCTGCACTGCTACAGACTAGGGACCGAATGGCTAGGTAGCAGTTCTGCAGAAAAGGACCTAGGGGGTCACAGTGGATGAGAAGCTGGATATGAGTCAACAGTGTGCTCTTGTTGCCAAGAAGGCTAACGGCATTTTGGGCTGTATAAGTAGGGGCATTGCCAGCAGATCGAGGAACATGATCGTTCCCCTTTATTTGACATTGGTGAGGCCTCATCTGGAATACTGTGTCCAGTTTTGGGCCCCACACTACAAGAAGGATGTGGAAAAATTGGAAAGAGTCCAGCGGAGGGCAACAAAAATGATTAGGGGTCTGGAGCACATGACTTATGAGGAGAGGCTGAGAGAACTGGGATTGTTTAGTCTCCAGAAGAGAAGAATGAGGGGGGATTTGATAGCAGCCTTCAACTACCTGAAGGGGGATTCCAAAGAGGATGGAGCTCGGCTGTTCTCAGTGGTGGCAGATGACAGAACAAGGAGCAATGGTCTCAAGTTGCAGTGGGGGAGGTCCAGGTTGGATATCAGGAAAAACTATTTCACTAGGAGGGTGGTGAAACACTGGAATGCGTTACCTAGGGAGGTGGTGGAGTCTCCTTCCTTGGAGGTTTTTAAGGCCCGGCTTGACAAAGCCCTGGCTGGGATGATTTAGCTGGGAATTGGTCCTGCTTTGAGCAGGGGGTTGGACTAGATGACCTCTTGAGGTCCCTTCCAACTCTGATATTCTATGATTCTATGATTCTATGTTGGTACTGGGACCTGAACTGCTCCTGGAGATTCTGATGTTAAATGAGTAGGTATGTATAGCTGCCCCTCTGCAGGGCGGTAGCTGATACTGAGTTCTTGCAAGTCAGTTTCCTGTTGGAGGAGAAATCAGTGACAAGGAGTCAGGGTATTTTCTTAGAGCAGTTTGTTTGTTTCCATTGTATACATCAGTCCTTGAACAGAGGTGGTCACAAACGGCATATGCAGAAAAACCCCTCATTTGGAAATCTCAGCTCCACAATCAGTGCTTTGTTCCCAGGAAGCAACTTTGTTCCCAAAATCAACACTAGTTAGAGAGATTAAGGCAGATAGCAAACTTTCTTGCTGCTTGCTCTTTTTTCCCCTCCCCTCCTCCCCCCCGATATTTTGGACTGCTGATCTGGTCACCCTAGCTGGTAGAGCCTTGCTGAGCTTGTCTCTCTCAGTTAGGAGCCACTACTCACTTGCAGCTGGGATAAGAGGAGCGGAGTAACAGTGGGCTACTCGGAAGGCGATCTCTTGCTAAGAGCAGCCGTGATGGAGTGGAATCCACTGGGCTGGGGAAAGTGCCCTGTGGCCCCCTCCCCTGAACGGAGAACCCTATAAATCCCTCGTTAGTGAGCAGCTGACACATTCTCATGGGGCTCATTGAAATGCTAATGCAACTGCTTTTCCCATGTTTTCTGACATCCCTGGGGAGACAATAGCTGTGGGGTCTCACCCTCAAGTTCACGGGACAGGGAGGCTGCCAGCCCTCCTGGGTCACTGCCTCCGAACAATGCAGGCACCTTCAGCTGGGTGCCGGAGCAGAAAATAGGCCTCCTCATTCAGTGTTTCCTTCATCTTCCTTTATTGACTGTCCTCCTCCCGTCTAAACAGTACCAGGCAGCGCAGCCCCTTTAAATCAGGGAATCAATGGCATTGAAAACCCCCCAATCCTTTCTCAAAGTCCTCGCTCCGAGAGAAGGGGAATCAGCCCTTTCTGGCTATTGCTGACTCTGACATTTAAATGGGCTCTGCTCTGGAACGTGTCTCTCAGTGGATATTATGCTCCTGAGAGCTGCATGGTGGTGGGGGGAGGCACTGGATTTGCATGTCTGGAGAGTGGGGGCCAAATCCTCCGCTGGAGCAAATTGGAGAAGCTGTTGAACTAGACAGAGCGACGCTCCAAGTGCACAAAATAGGTAATCATGGAAAGCAGCCGTGCAGACTTCCTCCACCGATACGCCTCGAAGTCCGGTTACAGAGAGAGCACCCCGACAGGCAGTCGATTGGCCTGTTTAACTATCTGCCTCTTTGCTGAAAGGTAGCAGCAGCTGTGGTGGTGGCTTCTGTGACGTGGGCATCTGTGCAACTGACCATGGAGCTGGGAACCATCAGCTGCTCCCACTCAGCCCTAGTGGATATTGCACGAGAGCCCTTCAGCTGGTCTCTAAGTGTCCTCCTTCCCTCTGTGACTTTCGGTTTGAGAAATGGTGGATTTGGAAAGCTGTAGCCCAGGGGTTCTCAAACTGGGGGACCCCTCAGGGGGTCATGAAATTATTACATGGGGGGGATCGCAAGCTGTCAGCCTCCACCCCAAATCCTGGTTTGCCTCCAGCATTTATAATGGTGTTAAATATATTAAAAAGTGTTTTTAATTTAGAAGTGGGGGGCGCACTCAGAGGCTTGCTATGAGAAAGGGGTCACAGTACAAAAGTTTGAGAGCCAGTGCTGGAGCCCTATAGATGTGCTTTGTTCTGCGCTTGGAGTCTCGTTGGCCAGGGGGACCAGTCAGCACCACTTCACAAACTTAGGTGAGAATCCCAGCTGAGAGGGGCCATTGGACAGCTGTTGGATGGTAACAATTTGGTCTTAGGCAAAATGTCAATTATTTCCTCCTGTGATCACAGCTGGGTTAATTTGCCCCATGTGGGAATCTGTTTTTTCCCCCCCAGTGACATGATCGATCTGTTCTGCTGCAAAAACCTGTAACACGCTGTTGGGGAAGAGGCTGCCCCTGCCTTTTTTCCCCAGGTAATGGTGGAAGGATGGTCCAGTGTTTGGGGCACTAGCCTGGGACTCAAGAGACCTGTGTTCAAGTCTCTGCCTTGCCACAGACTCCCTATGTGACCTTGGGCCAGACACTTTGTCTCCCCGTGCCTCCGTTTCCCCATCTGTAAAATGAGCATAATAGCATTTCCCTACCTCACAGAAGTGTTCTGCGGCTCAGTTCACGTGCTCTGACACTATGGTGCTGATGGGGGGCCATATAAGTACCATAAATAGACTATGGGATCTACCACAATGAATCTGCTTAAGTGACTTGCAGGATGGAGGGCCTCTTAGTGCATCATTCTGGTCCTTTTCAATTTTCCTTTACTTGGTGCGGATGCTATGGATTTACTTGTCCCCTCCGTAACTGAGATTCTCTAGGAAGCTGGGGTGAGCCTCCTGTCTCATCCTCGGATCAGAGATGGTTGCTGAGATGTGGCCTGCAGCCCTTTGGTGCATGAGAACATCCTTCCAATAAAATGTGCTGTCTGCCCGAGTGGAAGTGTAATCCCAAATCTGCCCTCGGGGCACCACATGCATCATCTTCCCCTTTTCTGCATTCCGCAGACCTGGGAAACCTTCCATCAGCTCCGAGGCTGGGGGAGGGTGTTCAGAGACCTTTTCTCCCCCCAGCCCCTGCTTTCCACTTCCAGCTTGGGCCTTTCCCGTGCAAGAGCTCAGCTGCAAATACTCCGCTTGATTCGCATTAGCCCCTGCTTTATATTAGCAAGATTGCTGCTTATTTTGGGCCTGAGCCTGCAGAGATTTCCTAATCTGAGTAATCCTTATTCATGCAGTGTTGTTATAGGCATGTTGGTCCCAGGATATTAGAGAGACAAGGTGGGTGAGGTCCAGGCATTGGGCCTAATTCTCCACTGCCTTGCGCTTATAGCATTTGCACCTGTCCAAAGGGTATAAGATGCCACCACTCTGTTTGGGCAGCATTTCCACCCCCACATTGCAGAGCCGTGAATTGACTACACAAGGAAGTTGTAAAGCAGCAGCATACCCGACTCCTTGATTTCAGTTAGACTGCTCAGCCAAGCGAGGGCCACAGGATGGCTCATTTCAGGTTCACTAGCCCCACATTGCTCACAAGTGCAGGGCTGTGCCCACTGATTTGTTATTATGAGAGCTAGACCACAGGGTGTCAGCTTGTATGTGGTGTGCCCTGCCTTTGATCTTGGCTGTCCTGGAGAATTGAATTGTCTGTTGCTGGAATATGACATTTAATGCTGTTCACAGAATGCTTGAGGATTTGAACTTGGGTGACAAACCCAGTGCATATGAATCACATTTCCCCCTCTCTGCTATAGTCTATTTATTGCAGGTAGAGCTGTGACTTGCCAATGCTGGGTGTTCTTGTAAAATATGTGCCATGGCCCCCTTCTAGTGACTAGTCTATTGAGAGGATAACAGCCTACAACTGCTGCCAGTTAATGGAGTTACTGCTTTAATTCTTCGGGTGCATTCAGATGCTGCTGCTGACCTGTGGTCATGATATTATTTCTTAACAAGTATGAACAATTTAATATATTGGTGGAAGGGCCAATCCTGCAGATAACACAGCAGAGAGAAGCCAGAGTCCGTTCAGACTGAGTTAGTTTTTAGTTCATCAATAACTGTTTTTGAGTAGCTTTAATTATAGCCCTAGATGTGCCCAGTAGGTCCTGGGAGGAGCTGCTCAATGGATTTCACAGAGGTTTGCAACAGCCTGGGGATTTCTTAAGAATTTGCTCTAATGAGGAAGGTGATCGCTGACCTCTCCCAGAATCGTTGCTGGCATGTCAGAGGTTAATCCCCCTCCTAACCTCGTAGAGCTTGGTATCAGGATCTTTGGGCCAGACTGGTGGCTGGTGTAAACCAGAAGAACTTCGCTGAAGTAAGTGGAGCTATGCTGACTTATGCCAGTTTAGGACCTGGCCTTTGAATTCTGAGCTGCTGATGTCTCTCACTTGCAGTTTAACCACACTGGCTGCTCACGGGTTATCAATTGATCCCAGGCACAGTTTACAGACTGTGACAATGAATACGGTAATATTTATTTACAAACACCATTTCAATATCCTATTTGCAACACAGAGAAAAATCAGTGACAATACAAAATACATTTAAAACAGCCCTGTAAACTTCTGACCCTGCAATCTTGTTCCTATCACGCAAGAAAAACACATGCTTGACTCTAACCTAGGCCCCCTTCAACCCAACTAACCAGATATATCTCAAGGTTTTGGGATGATTTTAACAAGAACCTTGTCGAAAAGTATGCCTGCCTCTGGGGGAGAAAAATTCTTAGCCTACATTTTCACATAAACATTTCAAAGTGAAATGGAAGAGCTGGAACATTCCTTCCAGTGAATTATGAACATGTGTGATTGCTGCTTTTCCAAACTCTTAAATACAAACTCACACCCTGATCCTGTAAGCACACCTGGCGGTGCAATGATATATTTATTTGCTATATATTATTCAGCCCCCAGATGTCTCCCAGTGCTGTACGGAGTTCCAGTCAGGGGATGATCATTTTTCGTTTACCAGGAACAAAGCTGAGGCTTAAGTTGTGTGGAAGTCTGTTTAGTTGTCTGAAGTTCCTAGTTATTTCCTATAATAAATGCTTCTTGCTTAAGAAAGACTGTGATTCCATTTGCCATGGTGCTGAGTAACTTGATGCATGGGTGAACAGTTGCAAACATAGGGCCTTAACGTTTCTGAAAATAGGAAATAAGAAACACAAACGCCTATAAACAGACAATAAAAAAGAATCCGATGTCAGTAGATTAAGGTGTGGTCAGTTTCAGACCTTGCTCCATTGAATCTTGTCCTTTATGGACAAACCTGGCAGATCTTTCTTTCTTATCCCTAAAATTGTTCCCCATAAAAAGAAAGAGACGTCCTAAAAATGCACACAATGGAGGAATGTTGATGAGTGCCGCTCAGTTTTTGGGGAAACCATAAATACAAAGGACCTGATTCTCCTTTCTCTGACACTGGAATGACAAGATGGCACTTCCCTTGACTTCAGTGGAGTTATAATGCCCTAAAACTGGTATAACAGACCAGAAACTCAGACCCATAGACTTTATGGGGCTTGCAATTGATTTGTTTAAGGGACTGTAAAAAAAAAATTGCCCCAATATGTTGTTTAAGCAGGGCAATAAAAGATCAAGGTTTAGATTCCATCTAAAACTCTGAAGTTTATGGAGGTCAATTCTGTGCCCCGATTGGTTTTCTTTAAAGCTTTTTGTAGCAGCTAACTGTCCTGCATTGCACTCTTTGAAATGGTGGCTGGTGGGAGCCTCCATCTTCAGCCTGATGCTGTAGAACTTGCTTTTCTGCTGTCCCATCATTTATTCTTATTTAATATTTATACTGCAGGAGCATCGAGGGGCCTCAATCATTGTACCAAGCGCTATGCAAGTGAATAGAAGGTGGCAGTCCCTCGTCTCTGCCCCAAAGAGCTTATTGTCTAAAAGACAACAACTAATAGGTAGATGGGACAAGCAGGCCAGGTGGGAGAGAAAGATGATCAAAACGAATAGGATGTGTGTCGTTCTCAACCAATCAGGAACTTTAATCTCTTGCCATTAGCAATTGGCAGTTTTCCATATGCGTTTTCTTAAAACTGACCTGTGCTAAGTGATGGCATCTCCAGTCCTGTAGGGACGTGGGCCCGAGTCCTCAAAGGTATTTAGGCACCCCATCCCCACTGACATCCATGCGCCTAAATATCTTGGTTTCTGTGGGAATTGTGACACTATATGGATTTGTTCCCCAGCAATGTGGTGCCCCATAGATCAGAGTGAGGCTTGGGGGCATATCCCTATGCAGAAGATGTCTTTTGGGGTCAGGCTGAAACCTGTTTGATCCATTCCCTCTGCAGTTTTACTGGTGACTATTTCCTGGAATTTGGAGGAAGCCGAAGAGCTCCCCATCCTTGTATTAGTGCCCCCCTCAGGATCTGGGAATTTCATACGCAGCTGGAACCTAACCTCCTTGCAGATTTTGATGGTAGCAGTACGGGTAGATGAGCAAAGACCCAACCCAGTTCTTGAGCCAAAACAAACTTTTTTTGTTGAAATGTGAAAAAGTTCAGTTAAGCTTTGGTGTTTGAATTCTGGATACAGGGCCTGACCTGGGCTATAAAACTTGGCTCCATATCTATGAAGTAGTAGCAAGGATAGCACGGCTTTTATCCAATCTGTAGGCTGCCGCTGGTAGGTTATTCAGGGTTATGCGCTCCTTCTTCTGAAGCACCTTGTACTGTCATTAGGATACCGGATTTTATGGACCACTAGACTGATCTAGGATGGCATTTGCTATGGTCCAGGATTGAATTAAACCTCCAATCTATAAGCAGCACGAAGAGCTTAACTGAACTGCCTGGTTTCATTGTGAGTGTCCGCATTCACTCTGCTGGATTCAAATCAGCCCAAAACTTAGAACAAAACCACATGAATTGAGCCCGACTCAAATGTCCGTCCAGACCCACAGGAACTGAAACCAGCAAGTTTGGCTCTGCTTTAGTTATTGCATCATAGACAAATTCGTGGCAGACTGTAATTGTAGCCATGTCTACACTGCAGAATCTAGGTCAGTATAGCTATGCCGGCATGGCCCCCTAGTGTAGACGCTGCATATGCCACCAAAAGGAGTTCTTCTGCCGACATAACACCACCACCTCCCTGAATGACGTTAGCCACGTTGACAGACGAGTGCTTCCGTCAGCTAAGTCGCGTTTACAGTGGGGGGGTTCTGCCGGCCTAGTTAACACTTCTAGCCAACACCCCGCCATGCTGGCACCACTTTATCGTGCAGACCAGGTGTGACAAATCATTCCTTAGTCGCTACCATATGGCTGCCTCATCTTTCTGCTTCAGTGGCTTCACCGCAATAAAGAAACCTTACGGTCTGCCTTTATTTTTGCTTGCTGACTTCATTTGATGCCTCATGCTGCTTATTCAGTCCATTTTTCTCTTCTTCCGGGCTGATTCCTGCTGTACAAAGCATAGATCCCGAAATGCTGTCCTGAGATACAGATCCTGTTTGGAGTGGCAGAGAAGGGGTTAACCCCCCCCCCCCTTCCCCAGTCCAGAGGCTAACACAGGTGCATTTTCTCAGCAGCGCTTACCAGGGAGCTGGGGAGGAAGGGAATGGGGCTGAGCTTGTCAGCTAAAGGGAGCTTGCTCCGGCTGGAAGGACTGCAAGAAGAGTAGATATTGAACGCTGGGGCTGAGACCTACCTTGTCTCTGAGAAGCCAGCATTTGCCGTAGCACAAGGACCTCACGATCCACTCAGGCCAGCATCCCACCTCTGTGTGCGTCTTCGGAGAAAGGAGGGGAGGGGGAAGTCCATAATCCACCTGGCCCACTGTGCAGTAGTAAAGCCACTTACACTTTCTTTTAGCCAAGCTTGGCCCCAAGAGACCCTTTCCCCTTCATTTATATGAATGGAGAGCTTGCAGACCGGCTCGTTTTTCTGCCTGGCTTCTGCAACTGTGAGCTGTTGCACACACGTTGCTTTTTAAATCACTTTGTCAACTTGTTCAGTGCGGTTAAAGGGGATGCGGTCTGGTAAAATTTCATAGACATTTAACTTGGACATGGGAAAAAGTTCCTAACTGTCAGGGTGGTTAAACACTGGAATAAATTGCCTAGGGAGGTTGTGGAAGCTCCATCTCTGGAGATATTTAAGAATAGGTTAGATAAATGTCTATCAGGGATGGTCTAGACAGTATTGGGTCCTGCCATGCGGGCAGGGGACTGGACTCGATGACCTCTCGAGGTCCCTTCCAGTCCTAGAATCTATGAATCTATGAAACTGAATCCATTTCTGCCCAGGGATGTGTGGAGTATGTGGGGTGTGGATCCGGAGCTGGCTTGGCCCCGCACCTTGTGCAGGCATCTATACCTGGGTAAAGTAGGTATAAACAGATATTGCTCTGCTGTGGCAGCATTTCCCCCCCACCCCCCCGGGAGCATGGGTTTCAATGCCTGGGCAAGCTGCCACACAGGCCCATCAGTTTAACGCACTTCATTTGGGCTCTTGGGATGGCGTTTTCTTTCTTTTGCACGAAACCTCTTGAGAGCTTGTTTCCCCTACAGCTAGACTAGATCCTATTAATGTCACTTTTTAACTGTATTTTTGTGGTTCTTTCCATTGATATTTTATTGTTAAATAACATCACAGATGAAAAAGAAGTTTAAAACCCCACAGATTTAAAATGTTTACCTGGGTAATAGCCCTTTGGATTAATACCTGTAGAGCATCCAACTTTCTTTCCCTGTTTGTTTACTTTTTGTATTTCTCTTAGCTTGGCTAATGAGTACAGAACGGTCAAATTCACTTTTCTTTCTAATCACTTTCACTTCCTGGTTCTCATGCTTGGTTTGGTCCTGCTTTGAGCAGGGGGTTGGACTAGATGACCTCCTGAGGTCTCTTCCAACCCTGATATTCTATGCTTCTATGCAGTAGATAATGCTGCAATACTCAGGTTTGACTTCTGCTTCCCCTAAGTCATGACTAGGATTTGAAGCAGGGATCTTCAGCACCATACCCCGCATTGCTACCACTTGAGCCAAAGGAGTAAATCCATTAGATTGTAGTAGCAGCAGTAGTAGGCTGTTACCTTTTGGTGGGCTAGCAGCAGCGTGGCTGTGATATACACTCTGAGTGTTTCACCAGAAACCCTGTTTCCTTTTAAATGAGGGAAAGGGGGGCGGGGGAAGGGGGCAGGGGGTGGGAAGGAAACTCTTCTGCTGGCCTTATGGTTTTCTAGACGTTTCTTTTCATGCATCTATATTTTGGACTCCTCTTATCCCCACACTGTTCCTGTGAGCCACACAGTGAAACTGAGTGTTGAATTTGTAAACCTGCCTATTAACAAATAAAATATCATTCTGTCCCTCTGAGCTCCTCCTCCACCCAAACTGGCCCATCAGAGCCACCCCAAGATTTTGGGGTCTGGGGAAATCACCAATGGTGAGCTCACTTTTCTCTGTTTATTGATCCTCTTTATATTATATCCCACCCCAAGTCTTAGAGAACAAGTTGTCCTTCCCTCCCTTCCTCCATTTGTGGCCGTTTGGATTCTGATGTCAACGTCTCCTTCAATGCGTTTTCCTCTTTGCTCATTTGTGCACAGTTAATCACTGGAGTGTTGTGAGGCAAAGCACAGCTCGCAGGCCTGGTTCCTCAATGTGCCTTGCGTTCTGGTTTGAGCTGTTGTTGTTATTCCCATTGATTCATTGAATTGCAGAAGCATCTGCAATACAGATCCCCAGTCGTGGACCAGAACCCCGTTGTGCTAAGGGCCGTGCTAAGCAAAACGAGAAAAGGGTTTAAAAATAAAACCTACCCAGGAGAAACAACGAGGAGTCCTTGTGGCACCTTAGAGACTAACAAATTTATTTGGGCATAAGCTTTCATAGGCTATGACCCACTTCCTCGTTGTTTTTGCTGATACAGACTAACACGGCTACCCCTCTGAAACCTGCTACCCAGGAGACTATCACCTCTGAGAGGCGAGGTCTCTGGAACGGCTTGCACATAAGGCTTTTGTCCCATTCAAGCCAATGAAATGAAATAGTAAGACAGGGTCTGAATTTTGCATTTTACCAAATACAGTATGACAAATGCAACAGGGGGTGGGGGGAAAGGCTAGCTTTGCGAAGGACACCACCTGGTTCCAGAAGGGTCAGAATGGATTGAAGATGCTCATTGGCCTCTAGTTTAATGACAGGATGATTGGAGCTCATTAGTTCACTGCCTGTTGTCCAGACATATGTACTTTCCTTCATTAAGTTACATGAGCTGGATCGATGACTGCTACCATAAGGTAATAGGGGCGTTCTGCATTTAAAGGCAGCCAGGGATGTGTTCTAAGGTAGGGGACCGATGTACCACATGTAGTATAAGGATGTAACTAGAACAGTAAATGACAATGGAGTGGCTGGTGTATATATGTACCACTGCCCATTGCTGGATGGAATGAGTTCATCTCAGCTAGGTGTCCTAGCAGTACAGGGTCTAAAGAAGAGGTTTATAAAATTACCTAAGGGGTTTGACTGCACAAGGGAGCGCCTCTGTGCCCAAATCCCTTAGGTGCTTTTGGAACGCTTCCCTCCTACAAGCTTTTCCCTGTTAGCTCATATGTAGCAGCCTACGCTTTAGAGGCAGATGCGCATGAGCTCTATCCGCACAGTTACCAGGAAATCCCGAGAGGCCGTGGCGTGCAGCATTGCGATGACCGGATAATCCGAGATGCCAGTGGATTTGTTACTCAGTTGACTTCTAGGTTGTAATGTACGTTACTGACTGCAGAACACGTTCTGTTACTTTTGGGGTCACAATTCTAGACGCAGGCGCTTCCAGATCAGCTGGCGAGGCCTCTAGCCCCCAAACGTCCCCTCATTAGAACTGTATTTTTGGAGAAGAAAAATGTGTGGAGGGGAGATAGGTGCCCCTGGGAAACACTGAAAAACGAGGCCTGTGTTGTGTATTTTCTGGAGGGGCATAAATGATTATTGGTATTAAAATAGCACCCGGAAACCCAGCTAAGATCAGGATCCCATCTTACTAGGTGCTCTACAAACACGTAGTGTGTCCCTGCCCTAAAGAGCTTACAATCGAAATAGACAAGACCGAAGGGAAGTGTTACGGGCTCCATGGTACAAAAGGGATACCGAGGCACAAAAACTTGCCACAATGAGTCTGTAACAAGGCAGGAAATTGAACCTGGGTTTCCCGAGTCCCAACCCAGTGACTTCCCCGTAGAAGGTTTAGTTCTTAGCAGTTCGTTCGCTCCTGTTGTTTATTCTTTATTGGAATTTATAAAAAGCGTCAGAAGGATTTTTTTTTAACATCCAAGCCGTCTCCATAGCAACTAATGGTGGTGTCACGAACGGATTATGATGGGAGATGAGGAATAAGGGGTAGGAGCAGGCTCACTGCTAGGCAACAAAGACCTACATTTAATGCACAAGTTTCAAGAAATGGGCGGGGGGGGGGGAGAGAAAAACACAAAACACATCGAAGGACAGCAGAGTTGTCTGTACACAGAATAGCGTTCAAAGTTTTTGGTCTAGCTGGGCCAGTGGGGTGACTGTGCGCAGGGTGGACTGCACATTTCTAAAGATCTCTGCTTGTCCTTGCAGTAGAGCGGAGCGAAGTTTTTTAGACTAATAGTTTATGTGATGGAAAATGCAGTGTTGGTCAATTCGGAACTATTTGTGAATTTGACACAACTGGTTTCAGCCATTCCCAAAATGGCTGGAGAAGAACCTGCTGCCGCTGCCACAACACTTCACAACCATTAGCCAGGGTTTGCGACACTGCCCTGGGATTTGAGGGACTTACGTTTCAACCCCTGAGACCCGAAACAGATTTTCTCAATTCATCAGAAAGTCCCCAAAATTTCAGATTCCATTAGAACTGAAAAATCAGTTATTTGCTGAGCCTTTAGCCCAGAGACAGCAGCCGTATTATTGCTGCAACCTGTTCTCTCTCTCACCCTACCCCGTGCACCCACCTCAATACTTTACTTTTGTTCTTTCTTGTTTGCTGTTTTCCGTCGTCTGAAGCAAATCATTTTAGACTGAAACACCAAGGTTGTGCATGGAAAAAACCCAAGAGGTTTTTCCAAGAGGAATCAGCACCTTTATTAGGTACTAATGTAGCTCAGTGATGGCAGGTTATTTACTGTAGGGAACAGTCCTGCACTGGCAGATAGCTGGCTGGATGATGTATTAGGGCTTTTCTTTCTCTAGTGTCTGTGATTTCCTGGAAGTTGCCCGTAGTGACACCTGTGGAGTCCATTCAGTCTGGGACATTGAGGAGAAGCTCAAAATAGGAGAGGATATCCTATCATCCCTTAAGAAAGAATAAAACCCCTTCTGGCAATGCTGCAGTTAGAGCGAGGACCCTGTAGCCTTAATGAGCTATCAGCATTTGCTATGGATTGTGTATGTCACACATGGACAGTAACAAGTGTTTTCCAGGTCCACAGCACAATGATGAGGGAAAGTTGCAGGGGCTGTGTGGAAAACTGCTAATTAGAGCAGTTCTCAAGCTACAAGCTTGAGGAACCCAAAGGTTAGCTGTAAATTAGTCTAATGAGAAGCTGAGTGTGTCGTGTAGGAAGCTGCTGTATGCTCCGATCTCACATTGACTTTTGTGCTTTGAACATGCCCGGACTTTTCCTTCCTATTAGAGCAACTGGTGTAAGAAGGGTTGCAGAAGAGTTCTGTTCTAACACCCCTTTCCTACACACACGTAACATTCACTGCTGGGCATGAAATGACTCCTGTTTGCCCTCGGCCTGAAGGAGAAGGTTATTAATTAAAGTGACGTAGGAGCTGTCATCCTGGAGCTGATGTGAGGTCCATCTAGGCCAGTGTCCTGTCTCTGACGGTGGCCAGCACCAGATGTCTCCATGGAAGGTGCAAGAAAGCTTGAGTTATGGAGCAACCTTCCCATAGGGCAGTGGTTCTCAACCAGGGGTCCAGGACCTCCTAGGGGACCATGAGCAGGTTTCGGGGGGGCTGCCAAAATAAACCAGAGAGCAGGGCTGACGTTTGACTCCTTGGGGCTCAGGGCCGAACCCAAGGGGGCTGAAGCTAAAGGCCGAGCAGCTCAGCTTTGCAGGGCCCCTGTGGTGTGGAGCCACAGGCAATTGCCCTGCTTGTTACCCCCAACACCAGCCCCGGCTTTTAATCTACTGGATATGCAGACAAAACAGCTGTTGTGGCACAGGTGGGCCATGGAGGCTTTTATAGCATGTTGGGGGGGCCTCAGAAAGAAAAAGGGTGAGAACCCCTGCCCTAGGGGAAGTGTTTCCGAACCCCATTAGTTAGCGAGGCACTTGTTCCCTGAAGCCGAAGGTTTTATATCCCTCCAGTAGCTGCAGTTGCTTGGGCATTCAGAAAATCAGGACGTCTCAAGTTGGGGCTCCAAAATGTAGTGGATGCGTCTGAAAATGTTTCTCCAAGTGGTGTTAAATCTGGTGCCTGTTTGGAGGTACAAGTGAAACGAGTTGGTAGTTCTCCTCCCAGCTCCTTGGGGGACAGGTATCCCTTGGCTGTCTCAGCCGGAGGCTAAGGATTTAAGAGGCCAAAGACTGCTCACTCTTAGCAGTCATCTGGCTAAGTGAATACTGAGGCCCATGGACTGGGCTGGGTGAAGGAAGCTAATACTGCCCCATTGTCCTGTGGAGCACTAGATGATTTCACTCTTCACCAGCGTTATATTTGCATTAAGCCCTGTTTTCTCTTCCAGACACATCCATGTTCGGCTTGTGCAATAACTCTGGTGACCTAGGAGGAGTTTCTGCCCTAGGAAGATGAGATTGTTGTATGCCAAGATACTTACGCTAGCAGCCCTCTTGGCGCAGTCTGAAGCCTTGGCTCCACATGAAGGTACGTGTGTCCCGTGCTGTGTCCAACAGAACCAAGAGCAGGGTAGCTAATGCTCATGGCAGAGAAGTTAATGTCTTTTCCAGGTGGCTGAATTTGCTAGTGTAATGAGCGGAAGCTACCTGGGGGCACTAGTGGGGCTTGAACCTGGGATCTCTAGCATCAAGATCACAGGCTATTGTCACTGGACGCTAGCAGGCTAAATAGTTTTTGCAGCCAGCCACAGATAGGATCGTAGCTACTAAGCCAAGACATGTGAGCTGTGAATTGTGGGAAGTGCCAGGTTGTATCGGTCCCACGGTTCATCCTGTCTCTGATATTGCCCAGTGCCAGATGTTTCAGAGGAAGATGTAAGAATCCCACCGTAACCCCTGCCCCCCCCCCCCCGCATAGTTCTCATCCTGATCTCTATTAGTTAGACTCAGTCAGTGTCCATCTGCGTTTGTCAGCCACCAAGCAGACAACCTTGGGGTTTGCATTTGTTTTCCGCTGGCTTTTCTTAATGCCACACAGGGCCAGTTAGGGGATCAAAATGGCACAAGGTCTCATCTGCTCCCTCTCTTTCCATCAGCCACAATCTCCCCTCTGATATTTTCTTTGGCCCCACGTAGGGCATTAAAAAGTAATCCCAAGAACTGCGTGTCAGTGGGTGGGAGCACTGCCCGGTCACTTGGATCTGCGCAAATGGGCGTGACACGCCACTGCTCTGATCTGCTTGTGTTTTACGCTCAGCACAGGTGTAAGTGACCGCCCCAGGCACATGGCAGTGGAGAATTAGCTCTGCAGAGTCTAGCCCACCTCTCTGTGTCTGGAGAGGCCCTTGTCGAGGGGAACTGGTGGGAAAGATGTCGGTGGGGGGGGAGGAGCTATGTGAGTGAGGGAGGAGAACTGTCACCATGTGGGTCCGCCCATCTCCCCCCAGGGTGAGGGAGGCAGTAACAATGCCCTACATAGGCTACTTCAGCTACCGAGGAGGAAGCTTGCTCCCCATTGTGCCCCACCTGCATCTCCCCAATGTCAGGTCCAGCTAGGTCAGCACAGGAGGCAGGCGCTAGGCACTGCCGTACCACGGTGATAGGATTTTAGTCTATATGCTATCAGCAGCATGGGACAAAGCATAACGGGCTGTCTCTCACTACCTAGCCCCCCGCACCTCAGCGAGCATATTTCTACTCCGTGCACACTAGAATCGGTGCAATGGGTTCACCAAAAATCTGCTTTCGTAACATACTGTTGAAGCTTGTTTTGCACGTCTCTAGTGTCTGTGCATTAGAGGATAATAGCCTACTAGTGCAGTTAGCTGGTAGCATTGCCCCTTGGCTCAAGTGGTAAAGCTCTGTGCTGGAGAGGTTGAGGGCTGTAGGTTCAAACCCTGTTGATGACCCATATGGGGTAAAAGGGCCACTATGACTGGGTAGTTTGAAGTAGATGTGACTTTCTGCTGCTGAAATTCAGTCCCTGGGAAGTCCATAAGGGCCTGCAAACTGCTTCTTGCAGGCAGACTAATCCAGGACCTGGCTGGGCATAAGGGTCCAGCTGCTAGACTATGCTGTGCTCTGCAGACATTCAAAGAGGAACCCAGGGTTTGCCAGACAGGATTGAGCTCTAAGCTTTTAAGAACGTGCCTGGAACCTTCTGAAAATTCAGCAAGGGGTTAATGGTAGCTTAGGAATTGGCTGCAAAATTAACTTGATTAAATTCCTGCCCGTCAATTAAGCCAATATCTTTGACTATAATGCCATTTAATTCGCAGCCTGGAACAGTGCAATAAATCAACGTTTACAGATGTCTCCGGCAAACCTTTGATGGATGAAACGGGGTAATTTCGGAAGTGCATGGAAAATTTCAAATAAAATCATATCCCCCTGTGATTAATATAGCTGTCTGTGTTGGTATTTGCTCCAGAAGGCACCAATCCAGATATGCTTAACATCACATGCTTTCAAAGACAGCATCAGGTGCCTGACCCAACCAGGCCGAATGCTCTCTAGTTGCAGTGCCAAGCTGGGTCCTGGTCCTGCATGGCTCTGAAGGCCCTGTATGAAGGGGCCCTTGCTCTTTATGGGGAGCTAGGGCCCAGCCTGCCTGTGGCTGCTTTATGAGGGTCCCACCTGGGGGTAATTGACTGCCCCAGGGGACTGATTACTAAAGAAGCACCTGGACCTAATAAAGGTTACTGGAGCTCAGCGTGAACTCCAAAGGGAGAGAGGAGACTGAGGGAGGCCGGAGGCAGAGGGCAGAACAGGGAGCCTCGAACCTGGGGAACCTACCAGGGTGGGGAGCCTGTAAGAGGCGCCCCCGGAGAGGGGAGCCTCCTAGTCAGAGAGCTTTACCACTCGTCCACAGACGTTGGCCGGAAGCCCGGCCAGGCAAGGATCACCCGCTGTCCCTGGAGACGCGTCACAGCACGCAGACCTCCCCAAACCTGACCCTCCAGAGAAGGATGTTACTCCGTTAGGGGCAAGAGACTGGAACCAAGAGAGCATTGGAGGGATACCAGGTAGAGATGATCGGTGGACTCAGGTGGGGGACATGGCAGAAGAATGACCCGGTCACCCCACTGGGACGTTGGGGTTAACGTTTTAGTCATGGTTCTGCATTGGCTTTTCTGTTGACAAATGAGACTCTCTGAAAGGAGGGGCTCTCTCGCACGTAACTGGCTGTTTGCACTTGCTGATCCCCTGGATGAGGGGCAAATTAAGTAAAGGCTCATCTGCAACACTGCACCCGTCCACACGGGGGCGTGCTGGCTCACGGTGTATGCACTTACTGTTATTCACAACAGAATTCTGACCTGCCGCTGCCCCCTGACAGAGAGGATTTCAGTGACGCTACTCAGGACTGATCTGCCTTGAGTGGTCAGATCCATCTGTGCAAAGTGGATGCAAACGAGGATGGTAACAGCCTACGGCTGCTCCGCCTGGGGTAAATGACAGTTCAAGGAAGGCAGTGGAGATTCAGGCCCCTTGCAGAGCACTGACTGTCTGCGTGGGTGTGTCTACACCCACAGGGAGCTGAAGGTGTAATTTCCACCTCAGGCAGATGTACCCACACTAGCTCTGGTGGAACTAGCGTGCTAAAAATAGCAGCTTAATTATGGCTGTGTGAGTGGCAGGATGGGTTAGCCACCTCAAGCACAATCCTGTCTGAAACCTACCTCCAGCTCCAGTGCAGACATACGCTGTAAGTAATGATGACAGGATTACCTACCCTGTAGGTAGCAAAGGCTCCGATCCTACAGACGCTTAGGCCTATGTGTATATGTGTTTGCAGGATTGGTGCCAAAGGTGAAAAGCCCCCCGTGGGAGCTATTTGTATTGCACGTAGTACCCAGTGTGCTCGGTGCTTTTGTATACCAATTGCAGGCTGATTTTTCAAACCACAGCACCCTCTTCTTTTGCTTTTAAATCTTCGCCCATCCTCCTCGGAGAATGTGGATGATGGATAGATTGAAAAGGGTTGGGGTGTGGGAATTGGGAAAGGGACAGGCCCCTCTCTCTGACAACTCATGTTGAGATTTCCGGGAAAGGGGATCCACAGAATTTGGCTTTGACTTCCCCAGAGGATCTCTTGATTCACGGGAACATTGCAAATACCCAGTGCCAGTTAAAACAGGAATAGCAAAGTCTTGTTATTCTGGGATTAAAAGAATCACTCAGGCTCAAACAGTTCAGCTGTGGCCCTCAACCATGTAAAAGAAGCAGTGAGAGATAAAAAGACATCCTTTAAAAGTGGAAGTCAAATCTAGCGAGGTAAATAGAAAGGAGCATAAACGCTGCCAAATTAAGTGTAAAAATGTAATAAGAAAAGCCAAAGAGGAGTTTGATTAACGGCTAGCCAAAAACTCCAAAGGTAATAACAAAATGATTTTTAAGTACATCAGAAGCAGAAAGCCTGCTAAACAACCAGTGGGGCCCCTCAGTGGTTGAGATACAAAAGTAGCGCTTAAAGACGATAAAGTCATTGCGGAGAAACTAAATGGATTCTTTGCTTCAGTCTTCAAGGCAGAGGATGTTAGGGAGATTCCCAAACCTGAGCCGGCTTTTGTAGGTGACAAATCTGAGGAACTGTCACAGATTGAAGTGTCACTAGAGGAGGTTTTGGAATTAATTGATAAACTTAACATTGACAAGTCACTGGACTGGATGGCATTCACCCTAGAGTTCTGAAAGAACTCAAATGTGAAGTTGCAGAACTATTAACTATGGTTTGCAACCTGTCCTTTAAATTGGCTTCTGTACCCAATGACTGGAAGATAGGTAATGTAATGCCAATATTTAAAAAGAGCTCTAGAGGTGATCCCGGCAATTACAGACCGGTAAGTCTAACGTGGGTACCGGGCAAATTAGTCGAAACAATAGTAAAGAATAAAATTGTCAGACACATAGAAGAACATAAATTGTTGGGCAAAAGTCAACATGGTTTCTGCAAAGGGAAATCGTGTCTTACTAATCTATTAGAGTTCTTTGAAGGGGTCAACAAACATGTGGACAAGGGGTGGGAAGAGTTGGGGTGGGGGCTTGGGGAAGGGGTGGAGTGGGGGCAGGGCCTGGGGCAGAGCAGGGGTGGGAAGAGGTGGGGTGGGGGGAGGGGGAGGGGGGGAGGGGGGGGGGGCAGAGGTGGGGTGGGGGCTTGGGGGGAGGGGTGGCATGGGGGCGGGGCCTGGAACGGAGTGGGGGTTGAGCGCCCCCCCAGGAACAGAGGAAGTCGGTGCCTGTCCGATTATTGATATGAGAGAGAAAGGATGGCCCAGTGGGAGTGCTAGGTTCAATTCCTTGCCCTGCCACAGGCCTCCCTGTGTGACCTCAGGCCGGTCATTTAGGTTCAGATCCTTAAAGCAATACCATGAACCCTTCTGGACCGAGATCACCAACGAACTCAATGGCAATTAGGTGCCAAAGTACCTTTGGAAGATGTAGGCCTTAGTCTGTCTGTGCCTCAGTTCCCCAGTGAGACCACTGATAGACTGTGAGGCGCTCAGATGCTATGGTGCATCAGATGTCATTACCTACAATGGAGAGAGTTGCACAGGGTTTGTCTACCTGGGCCAGGTTCTGATTTCTGCCTCCTTTGGCTGCAGTATCGTTGCGGGAGTTACGTGACCCCGCAGCGCTGACGTTCTCTCAGATGGTTTATATGCTAGCTGGTCAGTTAGAAGCTCTGTGGAGCAGAATCAGCCTCTCAGCCCACGCAGCCACTCTGTTCTTCTCCCCGCAGTGTGTGGGACGGCGGAGGTGGCTGACATCTTGTTCCTGGTGGGTGAGTCCTGGAGCGTGGGGGAAGGGAACTTCCGGCTGATCAAAGACTTCATCTACAGTGTGGTCCTCTCCTTCGAGAACGTGGTAATGGGCAGAGAGGGCGTTCGGCTGGGAGTGGCGCTCTACGCGGAGAAGCCAAGGTAGGAAAAACCTTCATTTCCTATCAACACAGAGAGTCTCTAAGTCCCACCTCTGTCTGGCAGTGAGGCTAGAGTGGATGTATGTGAATCATAATCCATTGAAAGGCGCATTCAAATTTAAAATGGGAAAGGTGCATTTAAAAATACTGGGGCTTGGTCTGAGGCCTTGCCAGATGCCATGGTGATGGGCAACTGGGGTGACCAGACAGCAAGTATGAAAAATTGGGAAGAGGGTGAGGGGTAATAGGCATCTATATAAGACAAAGCCGCAAATATTGGGACTGTCTCTATAAAATCAGGACATCTGGTCAGCCTATGGGCAATCATATGCACCCCTAGCTCTGGCGGTGGTGTTTGAAGGCTTGGAGAGCTTATATTGAATGATTACTTTCATCATGCATCCGAAGAAGTGAGGTTTTTACTCACGAAAGCTCATGCCCAAATAAATCTGTTAGTCTTTAAGGTGCCACCAGACTCTTTGTTGTTTTTGTAGATACAGACTAACACAGCTACCCCCTGATACTTTCATTTGGCTATTCCATAACTCAGCAATGAGATTCAGCTACAAGCTGAAGTCTGGAACCGTCCCTCTGCCATCCAAATACGCCCCCCCCCTTCCAAAATGGAGGATGACCATACCCTAGATTCTTACACAGCAAAGACACAGCGATCGTGTGCTGGTAGCTGACATGATTATTTAAGGGTTGGGCTTCTCGTGCATTTTCCAAGTTCCGATCTGCAGCCTGCTGGATGGGGGTGACAAAGGCCCAGATCCTCACAGGTTTCCTCAAACTGAATTCAGTGGGAGTTAGGGGCCTGAATCCGTCTAAAAATCTGTCTCAGAGCCAGCAAGGGGGGTGTCCCTTGTCCCAGTAAAACTGTTTTGGGGAAGCTTCCCAATGCTGTCCTCAGTTCCATGCATACAGGCAATGGCATTCGTAGCCTCTTCGTCATCTCCCTTCCTGGTGAAGCCAGTGGAGTTGCGTTGACATAGAACCGGCATCAGATTGAGGAGAACCAGTCCCAGTGGGCTTGCGTGCTGGAAAGCACCATCACCCTCCGTAGAGTTTAATAAAGCTTTTTGGATTCAGCTCGGTTATTTCGCACGCCCACGTGGGGCTGTAAAATGGCGGTGTAGGTGCCTGAGCCCGAATGTCTACACCGCCATTTTACAGCCCTGTGAGCCTGAGTCAGCTGCCATGAGCCAGCTGCGGGCGTTGAATTGCTTGGTAGACAGACCCGTAGAGTCATAGATTCCAAGGCCCGAAGGGACTGTTGGGATCGTCTGGGTAACGCAGGCCGGAGAACTTCCCCCGAATAATTCCTAGAGCAGATCTTTTAGAAAAACATCCACCCTTGATTTAAAAATTGTCTGGGTTGGAGACTCCACCGTGTTTGACTGGTACTAGTGGTAGCTGCCTTACCCCCCTGGGCCCCACCCCTGGAGATCAATATCCCTCATTCAGTGGCATGACATTTCAGTGGGAAGAAGGGGAGCAAAGAGAGCTGGCGTATCCGCCTGTGATGTCCTTTCACTGACCCTACGTGCCCTCTCCTCTCAGAAGGAGCTGAGGTTTGGAGTGCTGGCCTATGCCTTTAGATGTTGTGTTGTATGATCTCTATTGTGATTCACGGGGGATGCAAAATAAACACTCTCTTTCGCGCCCCCCTTTTCTTCCTGCTCCCAGGATGAGTATCGAGGTGACGGATTACGTCACCATTGAGGAGGTGCTGGTGGCCGTCAGGGAGCTCTCGTTCCAAGGGGGCAGTGTAAAAACAGGGGATGCCCTGGCGTTTGTGGCCCATGTGGTCTTCAGTCCGGCAGCAGCAAGAGGAGATGCAGCAAAGGTCAGTCTGCCCCACATGGTCATGGGGTTGAACTCAGGACTTCTGCATCTAAGAGCATGAGCCTTGACTGTTTGAGCTAAAGGAACAGCTTTGCTAGCTTGATGGCAGTGGCAGACTCAGGAGCCTCTGTACCTGGCTTAGCCTCTAGAGGGGGACAAAGAGTCACTCTGTGTTAGGGCCGGTTACGTGAAGAACAGCTGACATGGTGAATGGATTGTGTGTTCCTGGAGGGTCTCCTTGGAGAACATGTAGCCCAGCATGGCAGAGCAGCAATGAAATCGGGCACCGCTGTAATTTCTTATTAAAGAAGCCCTCTTCTGACTGGGTCACCCGCTTCCCCAAATTGAAATGCTGCATATTCCTTTCCCTGCTAGGGACTTTGAATTCTGAAAAGCCTCAGATTAAGACACAGTAGTTCTTGTTTGCTCTGCAGACCCACAAGAGACCGGGCAAAGGGAACGTTGCGCGGCCTGTCTGGCCCATTCTTCTCAGCTGACTGCTACAAGGAGGTTGCTACCAAGGTGGCGCCGAGGAGTGAGCAGTGGGGTACAGAGCCGCTCACTCCAGCCTCTGTTTCTGATCTGGCCCTGGTTGATAGTGGCTTAGAGTGGTTACCATCTGATGGCTCATTGCTGGTCTGAGGACAGTGGGCCATGGTCCTGGTGTCTGAGATGCACTAGCTGGGCAGTAGAAGGTGCGGGGAAGGAAGCTTGCATGGCTGCGATTCCTATTCCGTGGAGAAGCAGCAGACTCCCCTTTCCAGGGCCATCAGCCTGGCTCCTTCCTTGCCGGGCTCTCCGAGGAAGCGCCTCATCCGCCGGTACAGCACGGCGGTCAATCGCAGTATGTGGCGCAAATTGCCCACGTTGGACACCCTGGTTACCTGGCTGTGGCTCTCCTTCCTTGCAGATCGTTGTTTTAATCACAGATGGGAAATCTGCCGATTCTGTTGAAGATGCGGCTGTGGCGCTACAGGACCGAGGCGTGACCGTGTTTGCTGTGGGTAGGTATGGTAGAAATGAAGACGTTGTGTTTTGTGTATACATGGTGGAGTGCACACGAATGCGTGCTACATACACTATAGGATCTACACCATAGAATACTGCATAGACCAACGGCTATACACTACAAAATATCGCATATCCCCCAAGGGAATACACAGCAAAGGGAACTGCATCTACGCCATGGGAATACATCTATGAACACTGGGTCTGATTCTCTGCTCCGCTTTGCAGGAAGCTGTAAATGGCGACGCCCGGTAGAAGGCAATGGCGAATCAGGCCTCTTGTTTTCCCTTCCTTTCCCCACCCCCGCACCTTTAGGAATTAAGAATGCCGACAGGAACGAGCTGAGGAAACTAGCTTCCACGCCCGCCGAGGAGCATGTGCTTTACACTGAAGATTTCCACTTGCTGGGGAACGTGTCCCCTAAGCTCTCTCGAAGGCTCTGTGTCACGGCCTCCGAGCCTCCGCGCCCCACCAGGCCGGCTATGAACGGTGAGTCTGGGCCCCTGCCCACTCTTATTTTCTGTTAGGTTGAATCAGCCCCTTTCTCTGGGGGGGCTCCTACATCCCATTAGACTTCCTCTCCTGCATCCCATTTATTCACATCGATGGATTTTTAGGGCATGTGCGATCCATAGGTTTGGCCACACAGCATTTATACCCTGGGGCTGGCCCATTTTACCTGTTTCAGGCTTGTGGGGCTCACGCTACAGGGCTGTTCAATTGTGATGCAGATGTTTGGGCTTGGGCTGCAGCCCAGCTGTGAGACCCTCCCCACTCATGGGGTCCCAGAGCCCAGGCTCAGGCTGGAGCTGCTTGGGCATTGCCAGCAGATCGAGGGACGTGATCACTCCCCTCTATTCGGCACTGGTGAGGCCTCATCCGGAGTACTGTATCCAGTTTTGGGCCCCACACTACAAAAAGGATGTGGAAAAATTGGAAAGAGTCCAGCGGAGGGCAACAAAAATGATTAGGGGGCTGGAGCACATGACTTATGAGGAGAGGCTGAGGGAACTGGGATTGTTTAGTCTGCAGAAGAGAAGAATGAGGGGGGATTTGATAGCTGCTTTCAACTACCTGAAAGGGGGTTCCAAAGAGGATGGATCTAGGCTGTTCTCAGTGGTACCAGATGACAGAACAAGGAGTAATGGTCTCAAGTTGCAGTGGGGGAGGTTTAGATTGGATATCAGGAAAAACTTTTTCACTAGGAGGGTGGTGAAGCACTGGAATGGGTTACCTAGGGAGGTGGTGGAATCTCCTTCCTTAGAGGTTTTTAAGGTCAGGCTTGACAAAGCCCTGGCTGGGATGATTTAGTTGGGGATTGGTCCTGCTTTGAGCAGGGGGTTGGACTAGATGACCTCCTGAGGTCCCTTCCAACCTTGATATTCTATGATTCTATGATGTCTATACTGCAATTAAAAAGCCGCGTAACCCAAGCCCCGCGAGTCCGTGGCAGCTGACACGGGCCAGCGGCGGGGGGTTAATTTCAGTGTAGACATACTCTTAGAAACCAGCCAGCAGCCAGTGCATCTGGTTTGTCATTCAGAGGGCAGTGACCACACTATGGTCACTATGGTGACGCTGGATCACAACACTGGCACTCAAGAGAGGAGCGACAGCAGGAGATGAGTTATCCCATATCAATTCTCTAGGACTGCTCCATAGGGGTATGTTTGAGATATTTACATCCTGGCACAGATCTAGAGCCCAGCTGCTGGTCCCCTTCCGTCTTACCAGTTGGTTTGCTTTGGCTAATGTTTTCTTTTTAAGGCTATCTCTGGAAGGGAAATGGCAGTTTTGTTAATAGAGGCCCTCCCAGGAGGCCTGTCCTGCAGCGTCTCTAACACCCCAAATCATGGAGTTTTATTTCCCCACCTGCTTTTAGTGGAGAAGATCATTGGTCCCCGGGATTTACTTGTCAGTGAACAAAGTTACAGCTCTTTGAGGCTGACCTGGACTCCTGCCACAGGGAAAGTGATGGAATACCACCTCCTCCTGAATTCAGTTTCCACTACCGGGCAGCTTATTTCTGAAGACCAGCGGCAGGTAGACATCCTCCTTTCCCTGAGTTTGGCAAATGGAATGTTTGCCATCCTCTGATTTTCAGAGACTCTGAGTGTGTTGGCTGCCATCTTGGCCAATGTCCCAGGGCAGGACAGGTTGCCCACTTTCTGACCGAACAAAACCGAACACCCTTGCCCCGCCCCTTGTCTGAGGCCCTGCCCTGCTCACTCCACCCCCCCTCTCTCTGTCGCTTGCTCTCCCGCACCCTCACTCACTCACTCATTTTCACCAGGCTGGGGAGCGTTGGGGAGGGTCCCTTTCTGACCAGGCGTTTGGTTGAAAACTGGACGCCTGGCAACCCCGCCTGGGCAGGTGGAGGTTCCGAGGCTCCCCACAGCGGCTTGGGCTCCCTGGGCAGCTCTTACCATGGCCCGGCTCTGGCTTCTGGCCTGGCCAGGTGGCAGGGCCTTAGGGGGAAGGGGAGGTGCAGGGGGCGGGGCCTCATGGTGAGGGAGGGACTAAGGAGCTAAAATGTTCTTTCTGCCCAGGGCCCCAATAAATCTTAATCCGCCTCTGCAGAAGACCAAGGGGCTGGGCTGCGCTGTCCTGGTGCAGGATCAAACCGCTTCCACTAGAAGAGGCTGCACTTTACGAGTGGGGCACAGGGGTGCTTGCTATGTCTGTTGGTAATGGGCCAGATTCTGCTCCCAGGGATGCTGGTGCTGCCCCATTGAGAGTGGGCCTTAGCCCAAAGGCGGGGAGGGTGCATTGGGGGAAGACCCTGTCGTGTCCAGCTGTAAGATCTTTCTCATTTCAATGGATGGAAAATACCTCGAGGGTCAGGGGGATGATTGCAATGCTGATTTATAACCACTTTAATTCAAGATGTGGATTTGCCATGTTCAAGCATCAGCTTATCTTTTGGGGCCATCTTTTTGTTCTGCGTTTGTGCAGCACCTAGCACCAGGAGGTCTTGATCTATGGCTGTGGCTCCCAAGCACGATAGAAATACTCGTGTGGCTCATGTTACTGTAGCATCTGAGCACTTTCCAATCTGCAACGCATGTGTCCTCACAACACCCCAGTGAGGCAGGGCAGGGCTAGTATCCCCATTATACAGATGGGGAACTGAGGCTCAGAGAGGCTAGGTGACTCACTGCAGGTCAGAGAGGGAATCTGGGGCAGAACAGGGAACTGACCCCCAGTTTCTCAAGGGCCAGGCCAACACC
The DNA here is from genome assembly GCF_013100865.1 of Trachemys scripta elegans. Taxonomy (NCBI): domain Eukaryota; kingdom Metazoa; phylum Chordata; order Testudines; family Emydidae; genus Trachemys; species Trachemys scripta. Next base: position 6,404,671 of record NC_048298.1, on the reverse strand, counting down.
CGGAGCCACTGGGCCGTCCAGGCTAGCGATTGGCCGGGATCCCAATTTGTATAGTTCAGGGGTCTGGTTAGGGTGGATCAGCACTCAGAAGTTCAGCTCTTCACCCCACACGGGTAGTGAATCATGTCCACACATGCAGATGGTGGTGGGAATTGAACTGGGGGCGTTCAGCCCCCACAGCACAGCCACTTGAGTTAAAGCAGCAGCTCCGTTAACTGTGGGTATGTAGAAGGCGCGTCTCATCTCCGTGGCCGGCCACTAGAGGGAGCCGTAATTACAGCCATCAAGGCCACCTATTACATCTGTGCTGGCGGGAGAGGGGCAGGGTTAATCTAATTGCTCTTTTCTGTCCCGAATCACCCTGATTCCTTGGTCTTGAGCTGAGGCTGGAAATCTCATGAGCAGGCTCTCTCAGAGGCATCCTGGTGTTTCCAGTCTTCTAATGGGTAAAACGTGAGAACAGCCCACTTCCTTGTAACACGCTCGCTCTTCTGCTTCCAGTCTTTGGGGCATCGGGGCAGTACGGAGCACGCTACCGGTGCGTAGCCAGTAAACAATAGTAATCTCTCATCTCATTGGACCAGATGCCACCACCCCAACTCACAATGAGCGGTACTCTACATAGCGTTTGATTTCAGTGGGCCCACTCACAAAGTAAGGGACGTCTCAGGGTAAGAGTAGCAGATTCTGGTCCAGCATTCAGTGTTACCTTGATAGTTATTAATATTTACGCTACAGTAGCACCAACCGAGAACTGGGCCTCATTGTGCTAGGAGCTGTACATGCACATAGCAAGAGACAGACTGCTCTGGAGAGTTTTTCTATCCGAATAAAACTCAGAAATAAATATTCAGCCTACATTTTTCGCTTACCAATTTCATCCCCTGGCTTCAGATCCAAAGGCCTTTGACATTAATGGAAAGTCTCCCACTGACTTGAGGACGCGGCCTTGGATCAAACCAGGTTCTCCTTTGTAATGGCTTCCCCTTCATGGCGTTTACATCCTTGGCTGTAAGTGTAGAGAGGGAAAATCCCCTTCCGACGCCCAGCCAAATCAAAGGGAATAGATCCTGCTGTCAAAATGCTTGAACTCCTGAGTGGCATTCTAGCACCGTCCTTCCAGATATGCATGGCTCGTTGCGGAACTCCTCGGAGCCTGCTTTGCCCAACAGCAGCCGGCTAAGCGCCTCTCTTCTCTTGTCTGTGACAGATTGTTTTGGATGGCAACAAAAGCACCGTGCTGGTGTCAGACCTGAAGCCCGACACAAACTATTCCTTCACGGTCCTGGCGGTCTACACGGACGCTCGCGGGGAGTCAACGGCCGTCAGAGGGAAAACGAGTGAGTGTGTCCTTTGGAAACTGCTCCCCTTGTTATTTACGGTATTTGTTGGCGTGTCCAGAAGCCAGCCTGGAAACGGTGTGTGTTGGGTGCAGCTTGGAAGCATCCGATACTGTCTGGTTTAGTGAATCATGGTATCTTAGGGCTGGTCTACATTAGCGGGGGGGGGGGGGAGGTTGATCTAAGATACGCAACTTCAGCTATGAGAATAGCGTAGCTGAAGTCGACGTATCTTAGATCGACTTACTTCGCGTCCTCATGGCGCGGGATCAACGGCCGCCGCTCCCCCGTCGACTCCGCTTCCGCCTCTCGCTCGGGTGGAGTTCCAGAGTCGATGGGGAGCGTGTTCAGGGATCGATTTATCGCGTCTAGATGAGACCTGATAAATCGATCCCCAATAGATCGATCACAACCCGCCGATCCGGTGGGTAGTGAAGACGTACCCTAATTTATCAGTGATGGTGTCTGATTTAATATAATTTCCAAGTGCCTGAGAATGTTGAGCTTGCTTAGGTCATGGCTCTGCAAGTTGCTCTGTGCATTGGGCCCCTGGGGGCTTAGCACTGGTACAGTGGTCTGCTCATGGGGGCAGGATCAGGGACTTAGTTTTTTCAAGGAACTCTGTCATGCTCCATGTAGTCCTGCACTAATCCATAGCAAGGGTGCAATTCACCCCAGTGCACGGCTTCGTGTTCCCCTGAAACTCTATTTTGAGGGTGTCAGTGGATTTAGGTTGTGTCATGGCCGGGTACTGGCTGTCTGCATGCAGGGGTGAATTTCACCCAAGGAGAACACCGAAGTGGCACAATTATTATGCTCCTGAAGTCAGGAAGTGACCTAAGTGAAGGTCACTCCTGCCCCTGCTCTAGGAGCTGATCTGTGCATCAGGCTGGTCCTCTGCACAGTGGTGACTTTCACCCAGTCACCTGAGTCCCTGAATCCTGCTCAGGATCATCAGACTGGCAACACAGCAGCTTCCTGTGGGACTCTGCTTAAGACACATTTTAAACCATTTTATTGGGATTTCCTCTGTACTCAGATTCGACATGGCTCATTCATCTGCTGTTACGTTACTGCCTTCCTTTAAGAGCCAGTTTCCCAGTGTCAAAAATATAGGCCCAAATTCAGGCCAGGTGCCACACCAGCAAGACTCCCGTTTACTCTGGGTCTGGATTTGGCTGATTGGATGCGTCTTGAACCAGGTGTCACTGCACGGCAGGTGTGTTAAGGAGTTGCACCGGATCAGCTCCTCTGTTTTGCGTGAAGCGTCTAGTCTGCTGTTCCCAAGGGACCTTCTTTTTTGAGTGGTGTCTGTCTTCTTGAGGGAGGATCTAAGGCAGGATTAAATAAATAATGAGTCTTAGATTCATAGACTCAGACTTGAAGGCCAGAGGGGACCATCATGATCATCTAGCCTGACCTCCTGCACTTGCAGGCCACAGAACTTCGCCTACCCGTCCCTGTAATAGACCCCTCACCTTTGGATGAGTTACTGAAGTCCTCAAATTATGGTTTAAAGGCTTCAAGTTACAGAGAATCCACCATTTACACTAGTTTAAACGTGCAAGTGACCCGTGCTCCATGCTGCAGAGGAAGGCGAAAAACCCTCTGGGCTTCTGCCAATCTGACCGAGGGGAAAATTCCTTCCCGACCCCAGATCACTTAGACCCTGAGCATGTGGGCAAGACCCACCAGGCAGATACCTGGGAAAGCATTCTCTGTAGTAACTCAGAGCCCTGCCCATCTGCTAGTGCCGTGATAACGTTTCCTTACATGCACTCGCCAGGAATAAGATGGAAGGTTTTGGTGGGAAAAGTAAAGTCACCCGATGTATCTTCTGATCCCTGCCAGTGAGCCGGAGGCAGGAGCTGTAGCTCTGGCTGGTTGGATCAGTACCGAGGCACGTGAGCAGGAGTAAAGAAGCTTCAGTGCATGTGCCATTGCAGCGTTGCCCCGCCTTCAAGCTAACGCTACCCTCAGTAGCGTCAGTGGCAATGCCTTGGGGTAGAGATCCCCTAGAATTCCTAGCTCCGTACTAAGCAGTGGTGCATTGTGGGCGATCCTGTAACATTCTCATGCTGCGACATTCACTTTGCCCAGGTGCCAGTGACCCTGCAAGGTGTGGGAGGGCATGAAGCAAGGAACTAGGGATGTTAGTGAGGGGATGGAAGGGAGCATGGGGGATCTAGGGTGACCAGATGAGAGACGTGAAATATCGGGACGAGGGGGTTCCGGCGGAGCCAAAAAAAACCAAAACCAAGAGATGGTGGCGGAGGAAAAAACAAAAGCAAAAAAAAAAAAAAAAAAATCAAGAGCCGCTGGAGCATAGGAAAAATTCGTGGGGGCTGCGCACCCATCGGCAGCTCCCCACCCCGCCCCCCTGCACCAGCTCGCCTCAGCTCCGCCTCCTGCCGCGTCCTGCTTCTCCCCCCTCCCTCCAGCACTTGTGCCGCCATACAGCTGATTAGTGCAAGTCTGGGAGGGAGAGGGGAGGAGGAGGAATGCGGCGTGCTTGGGGAAGAGGCGGGGCCAGGGCGGGGATTTGGGGAGGGATCCAATGGGGCAGTGAGGGGGCGGGGCTGGGAGTGGGGCAAGGGTGGGAATTTGGGGAGGGATCCAATGGGGGAGGGAGGGTACGGAGTCAGGGTGGGGCCGGGGTGGAGTTGGGGCGGGGGGGGGGCGCGAGCCCCCTCCACCTGTGCGCTGGAGGGCAAAATATAGGGACACTTTGTGTCCCGACCGAATGAACATTGGTCGGGACACAGGACAAACAAGTAAATATCGGGACAGTCCCGATAAAATTGGGACGTCTGGTCACCCTAGGGGGATCTGATACTGTGAGAGAAGTGTCTGTTCACTGCTATATCCCTTCACCCTTGGAGAACATGGGAGTTTCTCTTCTTTGTAGGGGGTCTTCGCTGTGAGGCAGCCCTGACCCTTAACCTCTGGGTCCCTTTTGTGTCTTCAAGCGCCCGTACCTCCAGTGACCAATTTCCGGGTCATAGAAGAAGGACTCTCCAGCCTCAAGGTAGCCTGGACTCCTCCCCTGGGGAAGCTTGAAGGCTACAAGATCTACATGCCCAGATGTAAGTTGTGATCTGCTAGGTTTTCACACCAGCGTCAGGTATTTTCATGGAAGTCCTGATGCTTGGGAAAAGCAACGTCCCCACTTCCGGAGCTCTGTCCTCTAAGGCCCAGCCCTGGTATCACAATGCAGTGGGGATCCCATGGCATCGCTGATGTGTCTGTGTCACCCTGGGGCGACGTGGCGTTGGCCTCCCCAGGTGAGTTTGGAGCCTCTTGTAGAAAGCAAGGTAGTCCCACCAAGGCAGGGACTTTCCTTTGCAAACGCAGACGGTATAATTCTGGGGCTGCCCCGCGTCTAATTCTCTGACGCTGACAGTAGACTGGCAAATATGCCGCGCTCCTCTGTTCACAGGTGTCACTCACCAGGGTGTCCTATTTGGTTCTGGCCCCTACAGCAAACAGACCCGGGATGACCTATGAGCAGATTCTGGGCGGCGACGTCACCTCTCACGTGCTTGGCAACTTGCAGGAGGATAACGAATATACTGTCAGTATCTATGCTGTGTACCGCCAGGGCCCGAGCCAACCGGTGTCCACTACGGGGAGAACATGTAAGAGGTTTGATTGCTGAGGTGGCATTCTTAACTGCACTGGAAATCGGGCTCATGCCTCCTCTCCTTTGCACGCTTGCTCCTGCTCTGACGCTTGCCCCTGTGCACATGTATGCTTTTCTTTGCACGCTTGCTGTCACGCCTATCCCCGTGCACATGTATGCATTTCTTTGCACGCTTATGCTGCTGTCATGCCTGTCTCTGTGCACACGTATGGTCTTTGCATGCTCGCTTCTGCTCTCACGCTTGCCCCTCTGCTTAGGCGTGCTCACACATGCTCATACACACTCTACGCCTATTCTTGCGCTCTCTGGCACACTCAGACCTGCTCTTCCATCCATCTCAGTGCCCCTGCATGCTCCCCCCTGCTCCCACCCCCCATTCTTGCTCACATTCCCCGACACGCTCACGCTGGGAGATTGCTCTCAACCGTTCAGCCTCCGCTCCAGCCCATTCCATTTAATAAAGGCTCAGTCAGACTCTCCTCTCACTGTCTGAAGTCAAGGGAAGCGGCAGGTGTTTGACATTTTTGACGTACAGCACTGGTTTAGCTGCCTTAATATGGACTTAGGAGCCTAACTTTAGGAACTGGTTTTTTAAAACTCTAGGCCATCGGGGTTACTTGAAGCATCACCTCCACTCCTCAGCAGTGACCTGTTCTTGATGTTTCAGGGAGAGCCCCACCCCCTTCACTCCTTATAACTCCAAGCCCATCCTCAGCGCTAGGTGGGAAATGGTTTTCCCAGCCTGGAACATGTTTTGAGATTTCTAAAACGTTTCCTGTCCCGAATCACTACATAAGGGGCTCGGCATGTCTGGTCTGAGGCCAGGGTCTAGAAGAGGGAAGCTAGCCCCGCTACAGCCTGTGCTGTGGAGAAAGAGGACTGCTCTGTTGACAACGTTCACTATAGCTAGTTGCTGTCTGGGCTGCGTGGCCCCGCCCTTCATCTGAGGGGGCAGGGCTATTGTTCATTTAGGCTCCACCCACCCACCCAGACTTGACATTTCACGAGCACTCGATTACATTGTTCCGGATCTTCCATTTCATGGAAGTCGTTGGGATTTATGCAGAGATTTACCCCCGCTGAGAGTCTGGCCTAGTGTTTAAAACAAGCAGCCTTCCCCTCTGCCCCCTCCCTTCGTTTATCCACTCACCCTGTGTGCCTTGCTCTCTCTTTAAGCCCGGGCCTGCTCCCTGCCTGCAGATCTGTTGGCATCCCAGCACTCGGTGTAAATCAAACCAGGCTAGAAAAAGCGACCGTGACAGCTTGAGCGGCTGGCGTCGCTGCAGCTTGGGCTCCGAGTGGCTGTTCCTGATGAGTGGACTACAGCCTTTTCCTAGATGCATTAAAACCGACAGGCTCTGAGGGAACGCTTCGAAATCCCTCTCCCCGCTGGCTAATGTAGGCGGGAGGCAGCCCACGGTTCCTTCAGAGCCATCGGTTGCATGGGCTGTAATGTAGCTTCTCTGAAATGTCTCTTCCCTTTAACCCTTCCAGTGAAGCTCCTGCCAGTGAAAAGCATCTTGCTCCAGAATGAGACGACTGACACCATCCAGGCCAGGTGGACCTCAGTTAGGGGAGCATCAGGATACAGGCTCACCTGGGTGTCGGCAGGTACAGTCCCCAGGAACCAGAGGAGCGTGTTATTTTCATGATGCTCTGTTAGCAGCCTGCATCATTATTGGATCTGCTTTTGCTCTTCTCATCACCCCTGGGTGCAGGTTCCCACCCAAGCGTCCCACAATACAGCTTGAGATTAGAGACAGACCTGGTCAAAATCCTGACCCTAAACACCTGGGATCTGAATCCAGATCCAGATCTGAGTTTTGCACGGGGGTCTTTTCTCTGACCCTTGATTCAAACACCCTTTATGCAGTTCTTAGGGGGAGAAGTGTTAGAAATCCAGATTTTCTTATTTTATTTTTGTCCCGCAGGAAGGATGGATTGGTGGTTAAAACAAAAAACAGGGAGTCAGGACACTTGCGTCCTCTTCCTGCCCTGTGACTGACTTCCCGGGTTGACCTAGGGCAAGTAACTTCTCCTCCGGGTACCTCAGCTTCCCTAGTTGTAAAATAGGGATAACACCACCAAACAGGGGTGATTTAGTTGGGGATTGGCCCTGCTTTGAGCAGGGGGTTGGACTAGATAACCTCCTGAGGTCCCTTCCAACCCTGATATTCTATGATTCATTCAATGGTATCTCTGAAGCACTTTGAGATCCCCAGGTAGGAAGGTGCTTTAGGGCAGTGGTTCTCAACCAAGGGTCCGGAGGCCCTTGGGGGGCCACGAGCAGGTTTCAGGGGAGCTGCCAAGCAGGGCTGGCATTAGCCTCGCTGGGGCCCAGAGCAGAAAGCCGAAGCCCCATTGCATGGGGCTGAAGCCCGGGGCTCTGAGCCCTGCCAGCCGGGGCTGAAGCCGAAGCTGGAGCAACTTAGTTTTGCGGGGGCCCCTGTCACATGGAGCCCCAGGCAATTGCCCTGCTTGTTACCCCCTAACACCAGCCCTGGCTTTTATACGCAGAAAACCAGTTACTGTGGCACAGGTGGGCTGTGGAGCTTTTATAGCATGTTGGGGGGCCTCAGAAAGACAAAGGTTGAGAACCCCTGTTCTAGGGGAGGGTAACGGAGCACCATTCCTGCTACTGTGTAATAAACTAGTAATGAATGGATTTCCAAAGTGCGAATAAACACCCCAAATTGCAGAGATTTAGCCAGTCCTCTCGTTTGGGTTTGGATCATTTGGCTGGAAATCAAGAGAGCAGGCACTTGTGGGTCAGGGATGGTCTTTTTTGTTCTGCGTTTGTACAGTGCCAAGCACTATGGGGCCCAGACCCATGGCTGGGAATACAAATAATAATCATTTCTTTTCCTTCTGGACTTGTTCCTTAAGAACAGGCTCTTGCGTGGTACCTCAACCCCCCCAGAAATGCAGCAAAAGGTGTGTGGGTCTGTGTCTCTGTGTGTATTCCTGAGTTTCTTTAAATCTCAGGACTCCTGGGTCCTATTCCTGCTGATGCAGTATGCGACCGTAGGCAAGTTACTTTACCTCTCAGTGCCTCCTTTTCCCCATTCGACAACTGGGGAGAAGGCTAGATGAACTGGCCAGTGTATATGTGTCACTACTGCCCTCTGCTGGACAGAGTCAGAAACGTTCTACTGTGTGTCATAGGCGCTGCATCGCGTTCCTAGCTAGAGGGCAATTTGTGTGTGTGTGTGCGTCCATCGTATCCATTGTCCGTAATCAAATCCAACCCCCCCCGCAAATTTTCCTGACACACAATTTTGTGGCGGACCCCCAGAAGGGAACGGGAGCATTGGGCGTTGTCGTCGTAACTCATACACATTTGCCCCTTTGGGGATTAATACAACAGGGGTTGTTTTCCCACCCTGCTTGAAGAACGCTGGTGTGAGGGATAATTCTACACTGCAATGTTCATCCCAGGGAACGTGTTTCCCTGGACCGGGCTGATTGTTCTTTCCCATTTTCCAAGACAGAGAATAGATTAAAATAGCTGCTCATATGGAGGGTGTGTTGGCGGAGCAAGGATACCACTGGCATAAACAGGAAAATGAGGAGATGGCACCCCCTAGTGGCTGAACTAAGAATAGCATCCGTTGGCTTTATGCATGCAAGAAGAATGAATGCTGCAGTAACTTTTAAGAGTCATGGACATGTGAGATTTGCCTGTCTCCTTCCAGCGAAGACAGGATTGTCCCCTGCAGATCAAATAACTTTTTAGGCTGAGCATGCTTTGCGTTTTGTGATATTCCCTGGAGGAGAGGAGCTGACCCTTTCCCATCCTTCCCAAAGCTCCACAGATATTCCCAGCCCTGCTCTGTCCCCCAACCTCAACTTCCTGCCTTGGGGTAGCCATCCGTCCAGCCAAGTGAGATGGCAGAGGACTCCCTTGAGAGCCCGTGAACAGCACTGCCCCCAGCTGGGCCCCTTTTGAAGCAGACAGACTTCCCCCCTTCTTCCAACAGGAGTGAAGCCTGTTACCTGCCCAATCACATGCAGCTGTCTGTACTTTGCTGGTTTGGTTCATTCTCCTTGTGCCATTGGGGCACCCTAATGACTGACTGGCCCCCAGGAAGTTTGGGGGGGATCAAAGCTGCCATATGTCATTGTTGTTATTTATGTTTACAGTAGAGCCTCTAAGCCCCCGGCGAGATCAGGGCCCCATTGTGACAAGTCCTGGACAGTCAGCCCCTGCCCTGAAGAGCTGACAATCTACATGCATGAGACAGAGAAAAGAAATATGATCATCTCCATGTTATAGTTGGGGAAACTGAGGCACAGAGCAACTGGCCTGCCCAGCCAGTGTAGAGCTGGGGGGAGAAATCTGCAGCCCACCCCAATCCTAAGGGGCAGGACCCAGGGAGGCTGTAGCAGGGGCCGGAATTGAACCTAGAACCTGAGTCCCCATCTAGGGCCTTCACCACAAGACCAGCCTTCCTCTTCTTTGTTTCCTACCTGAGCTGAACACGTGTTAGGGTGACCACCGATGGGTCTGACTGTTGGTCGGTGTGAGGCATTTAATTGGTGGTGTCCTGCATGCTGTATTCTGGGGGTTGTGGGAAAGGAAGGGGGGAACCAGTCACAGTTGAGTGTCCCTCGAGAGCTAGACCTGGGCGTATCCAGCTGTTGTCTCCTCTCCACTGCAGAGGGCAGTGTTGAGACCGTGAACCTGGACGACGCTTGTACTGACTACATGATCCCGGGGCTGCAGCCTGGGCTGGAATACACCGTCACCGTCAACCCCATCTTTGGGGACATGGAGGGGCCCGTGGTGAGCAGCAAGGCAACCACTCGTAAGTGTCCTGGGGTGGGCCAGCGGGAGGGGAAAGGCCTGGGAGGGCAAGTGGATGCGATCGTTCAGTTCAGGTAGGCGAGACCTCGGGCATAGAAAGAAGAGGGACTGGTGGTAGGGGGGCAGCGAAGGAGGGAGTCAAAGGGGCTGAACGGGCGGCTGGGGACATGGGGGTGGGAGAAGACGAGTAGCGCTGCTGCCCAGGGAGATAGTCGAAGGACACGTAAGGGGAAGGAAGCCTACGGGGTCACAGGATTCCCTCTGGGGATGCCTGGCCTCGTTTCCAGAGCAGGGGATGGGGAGCCAGGAAATGTGGGGTCTAGCTCTGCCACTGACTTGCTGATGAACGGCGGGCAAGTCATTTTGCCTCTCCGTGCCTCAGTTTCCCTATCAGGAATACTGGGGGTGATGTTAGTTATCCTCCTTTATGGAGTGCTGTGGTGGTGCTCAGATGCCACGGTGATGGGCAGTAGTGTAAACTTCTAAAATAGATGATCAGCCAGGCTGATCCCTGCGTTGCCTGTACCCAGGTTGGCTCTCAGGTCTTCCGGTCACACACAGCCACCTCCTAGCCAATATCACCCGTGGCTGACAACCTCCCTCTGGTCTCTTATGCAAAGAGCAGCCTGGTGCATTGTGGCTTTTCTTAGGTCCCTTAGGACCTGATCCAAGTCCCCCTGAATTCAATGGGAGTCTTTCCACTGCTATTGCATCCGTCAGACCCGTAACCCGTTCCGCTTACTCACGCTGCTTGGCTCTCTTTCTTAAAGTGGCATCGAGCGCTGTGCAGACCCTGAAAGTGTCCGACGTAACAATCAACTCTGCCCTGCTCTCCTGGAATTCAGTGGCTGGGGCCACTGGGTACAGAGTGACTTGGGGCCCTACTCCAGGTAAGCTAGTGTTTATCGAGCCCATAGCGCAGACAGGCCCCCTCCACCCAGCATTTATGCAGCGCCAAAGCTGGAACAGCGAGCTCATAAAATCAGGGAATGGCAGATGTCGAGGCAGCTCCGGCACTGGTCACTTGCCCACGTTGCACAACCTTAAGGTTGCTAACTTTCGAATGGCACAAAACCAAACACCCTAGCCCCGCCCCTTCCCCAAGCCCCCCCCCCACTCACTACTTTCCCCCTCCCTTGGTGGCTCGCTCTCTCCCACCCTCACTCACTTTCACTCGGCTGGGGCAGGGGCTTGGGGTGTGTGAGAGCTCCGCCTGGGGGGTGCGGGCTCTGGTGTGGGGCTGGGGCTGAGGTATTCAGAGTGCGGGAGGGGGCTGCGGGTTGAGGCAGGGGGTTGGAGTACAGGAAGGGGTGTGGGCTCTGGGGTGGGGCTGGGGATGAGGGGTTCAGAGTGTGGGAGGGGGCTCTGGGGTGAGGGCTCTGGGCTGGGGCTTGGGATGAGGGCTTTGGGGTGCAGGAGGGGGCTCCAGGTTGGGGGGGGGTCTCAGGGCTGGGGCTCGGGGTTGGGGCACGGGCTTGCCTCGGGCGGCTCTGGGTCAGCGGTGCTAAGGCAGGCTGCCTGCCTGTCCTGACACGGCCTTGCGCATGCCCCGGAAGCGGCCAGCTGGTCGCTCTCAGGCTCTGCACGCTGCTCTCACCCGCCAATGGAAGTGCGTGGCCATTTGCTCAGGGCAGGGGCAGCGCGAGGAGCCCTGTAGCGCCACCATGCCTAGAACCCGGACCTGCTGGCTGTTTCCGGGGGGCAGCACAGTACCAGGACAGGCAGGGGCTAGCCTGCCTTAGACGCCCAGCACCATCGGCCAGACCTTTAATGGCCCGGTCGGTGGTGTCTACCGGAGCCACCATGGTCCCTTTTCGACCAAGTGTTCCGGTCGAAAACCAGACACCTGGTCACCCTACAACCACCCACATGCATCGGGGCAGGGAGCTCGTTTCACTGCCGGTCCTTTGGGTCCAATTCTCAGTTCCATTAAGGGCCCATTTGGCTGCTCTGGCAGCAGAAAAGCTGTACCAAAGTGTTTCAATTCCCTTGCTGATGTTTTATAAAGGTACCTTCAGCAAGAGCAAAAAAACCGAAGCGTTTGATTCTGCAAAGGCAGCGTGGTCTAACCCATTCGGTCCGGGCTTTCCTGTTGCTCCCTGGAGGCTGGATTGGTAGAAATCCAGGGCTTTGACGGGGTCTTTGAACTTCTCTGGCCTGCGTTATACAGGAGGACGGATTAGATTGTCTGAGTGACCCCTTCTGGCCTTAATATCTATGAACTTTACTCGCTGGCTCCCAGTCTTCCTCCCGCCCGCTCCACTTGCCAACATTGTTTACTCTTCAGCTTCTTTTTCTTCCCGCCAAAAGAATTCTTCCACAAAGACCGACGGCGGCAGCTGGCTCTGAACAGCTCCACCACAGCCTACCAGCTCCGGAACCTGGCCCACGACAGCGAGTATGTGATTTCCCTCTATGTGCTCTTTGGCTCGGCAGAGGGGCCTGGGATCACCGCTTCAGCCAGGACGTGTGAGTATACGCATGGTGCGGAAGTGGTGCCTCTCCTTGCCCGGGGAGCTCAGGTGCCCGGTACATACCGACAATACAGAGAGCACCAAAGGGCCCCGGAGACGCAAGTTTAACCTCTTGTGATCAGAGTCTTTCATTCCAAAGAGTTATACAAACTAGCTGTACCCCTGCCTCTGGAATGCAGCCACCTCTGGGGTAGAACATGACAACTTTAACACCACAGAGCAGCAATATACCACAGTCTGGGACACAAACAGAGGAAAAATACTATAGCTAACTGAAATATAGGGACAATTGACAGTACATGCCAGTGTTGGAATTTGACTCTGAGGTAACACCCATTCTCTTGTGAAAAGAGCAATGGATTAAGTATGGCCAGGACTTTTGTTTTATATTTCTTCCAAAAGGCAACACCACATCCAGCAGTACAGAGCCTCTTAATGCCCTCGCGGGGCGTTGGGCTCAGTACCTTGCCAGCTACTGAGTCACCAGTAATACTCCCTGCAGTAACCCAGACTTCCTTTGGCTGTCTCCCAGCCAGCTTCTGACCCACTTAATCCGACGATGTTTGTGTGATCAGGAGGGATGACAGAATAAGATGATCCGCACCCGTGGCTTGGCAGACTCCCGACATCAGTCAAAGGCTACGAGCCAACTCCTCAGCTGGTGTGTCTCAGCGGTGTTCCCGTGAAGGCAATGGAGTTACGCTGATTTACACCAGCTGAAGATCTGGCCCATGATTTCACAAGAAGGATATCAGCGGGACTGTATCCCTGGCTGACCTACAGCAGCGCAAAGATAAGATCGCCACCATGTCCTTTGAAAGTCACTGTTCCCTAAAAGTCACTCCCCCCGGCGCTGTTAGTAGTGAGAACCCTGAGAGGCGCTGGCATTTACTGAGCACATTACTAATCAAGACATCAGCTAACGTCACTTTCCCCTGGCAGCGCCGCTTGGCTACGTGTCCAATTTCAAGGTAACTTCCTACACGAGCACATCCATCTCCCTTGCATGGAGTGCCACAGCTGCAGCCACCGGATATCGAATCTCCTGGAGCCCAGAGGGAGCGGGCAGAGGTGAGTGCAGATCGGGTGCCATGATTTGCTGTTGTCTGATGTGTGTAGAGGACGTTCAAACAAGCTGGCGATGCAGGGTGTCTGCCCCCACGGAATATTGCCTGGCCACAGGAGATTGCTTTAGTCTAGTTCTCTGGGCCTGCACGGCCGATATCTGCCGAGCGAATGCTCTGAATTTCTGGTGATGGGTGTGAAAAAGCAGCCTGTGTCAGGCTGTGTGTGTTATTGCCAGAAGGATTTGAACCTTCAACCCTCAGTGTTAAAAACATGAGCAACCACCAGCTGATCTGAAGGACAGAGACCTCTAGGGTTTAGCTATAGCTCAGGGGTTCTCAAACTGGGGGTCTGGACCCCTCAGGGGGTCACGATGTTATTACAGGGGGGGTCGCAAGCTGTCATCCTCCACCCCGCTTTGCCTCCAGCATTTATAATGGTGTTAAATATATTAAAAAGTGTTTTTAATTTATAAGGGGGGGTCGCACTCAGAGGCTTGCTATGTGAAAGGGGTCACCAGTACAAAAGTTTGAGAATCACTGCTACAGCTGACTCATTAATCTCATGCATGGACCAGCCACTAGAGGGGGACAAAGATCCACATGCGCCAAATGTAGTTTACATGAGCTCCCCCTTGTGGCCACCAGAGTAGCTGTGATTTGTGAATATGTCAGGGATTGCGGTCTTGTCTTAATTGGTTTGGGAAATCATCGTCTCTTACTCTATTCGTAGAGGAATCAAGTGTTGTCCTCGAGGAATCCCATTCATTCCAGGGGGTGTTCCCCAGTGGAGATTTTGGTGGGTTTCCAGACCATTTATGCCACTGATGACCTCTGGGCCTGGTACCAGTCCAAGGCCAAGGGGGATGTGGCTACAGAGTACAAGGGCTAGCTGTCGGGAAACCTTTCCTCATTCAGCCTCCATTTGCCTTTGTTCAGTTGAATCCCTACCCTCCTACTTCTCATCCCTGGTGCTTCTCTAAATGACTCGCTTCCCCCCACAACTTTGTGTTTACCCCCTTCCCCAGAGAGCCTCGGAAATAACCCTACTGGGAGGAAAAGTGGTACCCTTTGGAGAAGATCCACTGTTCTTGGTGAATTATATGCACTGTGGTGTCCTTGTCCTTTCAGGAAGAGGAGTTGCCAAGAGCCAGTACCTGGGCAGCAAGGGGCTTGCTTATCACATTGAGCATTTGCTGCCTAATACCCACTATACACTTGGTGTTCGCGCTATGTTCAACAAGTCTGAGGGACCAGAAGTGACTCTCACTCACCGTACTGGTGAGTTCTGCTGTAATGACCCTGTCTTGCATGGGACAGCATGGTTGGAACCTACCACCTTCAGCAGAGACCTTTGCCACTGGAACTAAAGGAGCAGCCCTGTTAACTTGCAGCAGTAGAAGACTGTTATCCTCGAGAGGGATGCAACACACATTCTGCCAGTGTGTTATGCTATCCCTTCATAAATAGGCAGGGCTGGATTTAGGCCCTTGGGAACACTCAGTAACATTATACATGGGGACCCAAATCTTTCAGTCTCTCTCTCTTGTCCAGCTCAGTTCAGCAGCAGGCCCTGTTGCTCCTTGTGGGATGTGAAAAAGCCCTGCAAATTGTCCCTCCTTCCTTTATGGCAGACGTCACGTGTTTCCAAGGCTCCTTTGCGTGTGAGTGAGAATGCCCCTAGAGCGTGCAGGGCTGAGGACCTGCTGTGTTTCGAACAACTGGCTTTTGAAACCCATGGGTAATATTTTTAGGCTGGTGTATAGCAAAACCTCATTATAATGTTCTCTAGCCTTTCTTCTTTTTGAACCCAATGGGGGAACTCCCTGTAGAAAAGTTGGTCTGTTGATAAGGCATTAAGTGAGATATGCCCAGAGGGTGTGTATACCTGCTGCTTCTGGTGAGGATCATGTGAGATCAGGGATATAGCCCTGGACGTACCATGGGCTAGACTCTGATACTCTGACTCACGGTGAGTAGCACCTTTCTCCAGGCATAGAACCACTGACGTCAGCAGGCTTAGTCATGGAGCGGGGTGTCATTCAGTGGCCGGAAAGATATCAGAATCTGACTCCGATCTCCACATTTCATTCATTTTTGCAGCCTCGCTCGCAGACTCTACCCCCATCCAGACCGTTCGGGATTTGCGGATCGTCGACATTGGAGTAAACAGCTTGAAGGTCTCCTGGAAAAGGACCCCGGGCGTAACGCACTATAAGATATCCTGGGTCCCGTTCAGTGGTAGGCATCCTACTCCATCGGCCATAAAAAGTCTAGTGAGCGAGCGCCGGGGGTCCCTGGTACGCTGGAGGTAGCTCTCAGCTCACTGTTCCCGTACCTCTTCTCACAGGTGCTCGAGGACAGACTATAAACTGGCAGAGTGGGGTCAATGCTTCTAGGAAACTTGGGGTCCACACCCAGGCTCATAAGAGTGGGCTGAACACTTGGCATGGGGCATCTTTTGTTCCTCTCTTGAGCTCGTGGTAACTTGGTTTGATTTCCAGGTATAACCATGGTCCCTGGAGGAAAAGCTCCTCTTGACTGAACCTGGATTTTTGGCTTCTGCTCAGTTATTCCACCAGCTCACAAGTATGTTTGTGTGTTGCTGGATGGGTGGGCGTCCTGGGCCTGGATGGGTGTTTTGAATCAGGGAAGGGGCTCCCAAAGGATCCTGCCCTTTCTCCCTTTCACTGCTGCTTGGCATAGGCTTTAGAGGATAGGATTAATATTAAAAATGATCTGGACAAACTGGAGAAATGGTCTGAAGTAAATAGGATGAAATTCAATAAGGACAAATGCGAAGTACTCCACTTAGGAAGGAACAATCAGTCGCAGACATACAAAATGGGGAATGACTGTCTAGGAAAGAGTACTGCGGAAAGGGATCTGGGGGTCATAGTGGATCACAGCTAAATATGAGTCAACAGTGTAACACGGTTGCAAAAAAACCGAACAAAACCCCCCTCCATTCTGGGATGTATTAGCGGGAGTGTTGTAAGCAAGACAGAAGCAGTAATTCTTCTGCTCTACTCCCCACTGATTAGGCCTCAACTGGAGTATTGTGTCCAGTTCTGGGTGCCACATTTCAGAAAAGATGTAGACAAATTGGGAGAAAGTCCAGAGATTAAACAATAAAAGGTCTAGAAAACATGCCCTGTCAGGGAAGATTGAAAACATTGGGTTTGTTTAGTCTGGAGAAGAGAAGACTGAGAGGGGACATGATAACAGTTTTCAAGTACCTAAAAGGTTGTTACAAGATGGAGGGAGAAAAATTGTTCTTCTTAACCTCTGAGAATAGGACAAGAAGTAATGGGCTTAAATTGCAGCCAAGGAGGTTTAGGTTGGACATTAGGAAAAACTTTCTAACTGTCAGGGTGGCCAAGCACTGGAATAAATTGCCCAGGGAGGTTGTGGACTCTCCATCACTGGAGATTTTTAAGAGCTGGTTAGACAAACACCTGTCAGGGATGATCTAGATAATACTTAGTCCTGCCATGAGTGCAGAAGACTAGATGACCTCTCAAGGTCCCTTCCAGTCCTATGATTCTATAATCCAGGCTGCAAGCCCAGTGGATGCTCAGAAGGCTGCATGTCTGCAAAGCACAATCCCTGAAGCGTGATGGTCAGTCCTTCTGGCTGGGAGGAGCCCGCCATAGCTAGCTCCAGAGTACGTCATCCTTGCTCCCGAGACAGCCATGGCATCAGGGAGAGACATAAGCTATTTCTCCCTTTCTTTGCAATCTAGTCTTGCCAGATGGGAGGAGTGAGAGCTCCTGGCTCTGCACCCAACCTCCTCAGCTCTCCTCAGCACACCCTCCTGGTCCCAGTCCGGTCTACACAGCTCCACCCTCAGTCAACGAGTGTCCAAGCAGGCCATAGGAGTAGCTCCCTGGACCATCCCATCTCTCCTGGGCCAGTCCCCAGGACTGGCAGCCTCTCCAGGGTCTATCTCCCATTCTAAGGGCATGTCTACACTGCAGTCACGGAGCATAATTGCTGCTTGTGTAGACAGGCCTGTGTTTAATCCAGATCAAGCACCAGAACAGTGAAGCCATGTCAGAGCCCATTAGCTATGCCAGGAATCTCCTAGGGTTCTTGATGGACTGATAGAGCCTGCACTAAACCATGCGCTGCCACAGCTTCACTGCTCTGGTACCGGAGCTAGCTAGATTAAAGCTAGCTTGGAATGTCTATGATACACCCTTGGCGGGGCTGGCAGGTGGGAGACCTCCATTATCTGCTGCTTAAAGCTTTCTTCTGAGATGATGTTTTGCACAAGTTGCATTTCCTGGCATGCAGGAAGTGAGTGCAGGAGAAAAAACGTTGCCGACCCAATTCTAGATCCTTTTCGTTGCATTTTTCCAAATGACGATTGAAATGTTCTGTTTCACCAAGTACGAGCTTTACGGAATGAACGTCTGGCCTGTTCAGACCCATCTTGGGATTTATTGAAGCAATTGTTCTAAAAACGGACAAAGAAAGGAACTTCTGCAAATGCCTCGTTTTTAAAAATAGAAGATGATCAATGACATTTTTGGGTTAAAATTGCCATGAAAAGTTTCAAGACACGATTTTTCATAATAAGTTCCCAATGTAGGAAAAAGGGAATTTTTTTGATGCAAAAAATGGCTATCTTTTTTTTTTCCCAATGAAAGCCCAACTTTCTGATTTCTTAGGAGCCTCCCAACTCTTGACAATTTTGCACAGCGTTGAAAATAACTCAACCTCCACATTAAACAGAAAGAGCCTTAAGGCTGGGTTATTGATGGGTTTCTCTCTTTACCAGCTAGTACACCCACATATTGGTAAGGAGGGGCAAACTAAGGGGGTATGGGAAGAGCGCAGCTGCCCCCGTCTGCTAACAAGAGAACTCCCGCATTGCCCCTTGACTTGGACCAGCTCTGTCCTTATTCTTTGGCTGAGTGGTCCAATAGATAGAGCATTGCACTGGGAGCCGTGAGTCCAAATTCTGTTCCCAGTTGTCCCACTGATGCATTGTGTGACCTTGTGCAAATCACTTAAGTTCCCTCTGCCTCAGCTTCTCCAGCTGTAAAATGAGGATAATAACACTCCTTCTCCTTTACCAAGTGTTTTGAGATCTATGGATGAAAAGGATTGTAAAGATCATGCTCGCTACCGGAAGCATTATGACTTTATCCTGTCATTATCACAAACTCTTCTGTTTTTTTTATTGTTGTTATTAATTAGGTGGCTTGGAAACCTCACAGATCGTTCCAGCAGAGATCATATTTTTCACAATTACTAAACTGCAGGAGAGCACTACGTACACCATCCGTGTGTCTTCAATGATCCGGGAACGGGAGGGAAGCCCAGTGCTTCTGACTGCCAAAACACGTGAGTACCTAGGAGACATGGGCAGACACCACTATATAATGTCACCACTGCAACTGGGAAGTAGATCTGTTCAGGCTGACATTTCTGTGCTCATCTCAAAGTATCAAGAGTTTGGGATCAATTCGGAGAAACAACCTAAAGCGTAGGGATATTATCTAGCGCCGAATCTAAAGTATCTACAACCTAAATGGTAAGGATCATATGCTACAGATGAATCTAAAGTATCTACAACTAAAGTGTAGGGATCATATCTACAGTAAATCAGCATAGCGCCATTGGTTTTGGTACAGCTACATCGATCTCCACGAGCTAAGAATCTGGCCCAAGATGCTTACTCGGACGTATGGAGTACCATGCTGTTGGAATCATTCCCGCGCTCTGTTCCTACATACGCTGCTAGTGAGGCAGGCTGAATGTCAGTATCGCAGCTGGCCCGTGGGTAGGATCCTGGAGCTGATAACCAGCTGGCAGGAATTTCCCACCCACGTGTGGCCTGGCACAATTGGCCAGGTGCAGTCTGGATATTTTGGATCTTCCTCTGAAGTATTTAGCAGAGGCCATGCCAGAGACAAGATACCAAACTCAACAGGCCAGCCATCTGTTTCATTTCTGTAATGACGATCTGGAATTTTTGCCATTGATTTCAATGGGCCCAGGATTCCACCCTTGTATAGGGGGTGTGTGTCTGTTTCCTTCTGGCCCGGTGAAATTCAGTAGATTCTCCCTCTCGAGCTTTTTTATCTCATGCCATCGATTTAAGTGTTTACGCAGCAGTAAACGATCATTGTTTCTTTTCTCTTTCTTTTTAAATAGTGGGTTTGCCCAAAGTGACTCAGTTTGCAGTTCAGGAGAGCACGGAAAGCAGCGTTTTGTTGAGCTGGACGGGTGTTCCGGGGGCATCGGCATATTTATTAACATGGCGCCTGGCATCAGGTAACGGCTCTTCGGTGTCATTGATGAATGGCTGTGGGTAAGGAGAGCTAATGTAAGGAAAGAAGAAGAGAATGTGAGGTGGGGAGAGTTGTAGAGTGTGTCTCCTTAGAAAGATCTTGGGAAGGGCCATATTGCCACAATATCACATCTTCACTATTCTTTGGTTCCCCTTGCTCGGCCCGTTATTAGTTCACGACGACATAGGAATTGCCAGACCAGATCCGCCCTAAGGTCCATTTAATCCAGTGTCCTGTCTCTGACAGTGGCAAGAGTGCTCCAGAGGAAGGTGCATGGAACCCCATCATGGATTAAACCATCAACAGAGGAAGTGTCTTCCTAACCCGGACAATGAGTGGCTGGATTATGCACTGAAGCATCGAGATTTATATCCCTGATCTTTTTCTAATCCAATTTAATGCCACTGTGGATGTTCTCATTATCCATATAAATGCCTGATCCTTCTTTTGAATCCTGCTAAGCTCTTTCCCTCTTACCTCATTCATTTCCCTCCGAGAAATAAGAATATTGTCTGGCAGTGAGAGCAGAGGACTGGGACTCTGGACTCTCCCCACAATGCCACTCTTCCTGTGTGACCTTGGATGAGTCATCTTTGGGCCTCAGTTTCCTAATAAATACTGGGAGTGATGATGCCTACCCTACAAGGGTGTTGGGAGACTTAACTGGTCTAAAATTTGTACAGTGCATTGAGATCCTTGTGTGGAAGGTGCTCTGGAGATGAGAGTTTCTGAGTACCCACGTCTCCCACTCCCATCAGTGCTCAAGCAGTGTTCCCTCTAGTTTTTTCCATCCATGTGCAGAATGAATTTTATGTGCACCATATTGAGGTAATGTGGGGATGTGCACCAAAACCAAAAACCTAGATACAATATATATTTTAAAAAAGTTACCATAGGGATAATTACTCCAGCCAGGACAGATTAGGCATTTTAGAACTCACTACCCAAAGAATTAAATTTGAGCATAAGAGAGAAATAAAAATTATGAAATGCACAGACCAGTCAAAAAACTGAAATAACACACTTTGAAAGAAGTATTGAGAAGTAACAACAACAATGGTACAAGTATGTGTTGGGAGGTGAGTGTGAAAGACAGAGTGTGTGTGTGAGACAGTGTGGGAGTGAGAGAGACGAATTGCGCATCTTAGAGGGAATTTAGGTGCTCAGCACCTCTTTCAGTTTTGCCTTCTTTCATTAGTTTTCTTGAAGGCAGTGGCTTTCAATCTTTTTTCATTTGTGGACCCCTAAAAATTTTGAAGGGAGGTGTGGACCCCTTTGGAAATCTTAGATATAGTCTGCGGATCCTCAGGGGTCTGCGGACCACAGGTTGAAAACCACTGTTCTATGGTGGTAACAACCTTCTGTGGACCCCTTAGACATAGTCTGTGGACTCCCAGGGGTCCACGGACCACAGGTTGAAAACTAGCGCTCTAAGGACTCTACTAGGTTTGAAAGGCATGATTTCCCTTTACAGAAGAGTCACTGTGGTCTGATCCTAGCAAGTTGTCATCCAAATGCTGCAATATTCTGGCCTTAGACTTCCATCTATTTCATAGACTCATAGACTCATAGACTTTAAGGTCAGAAGGGACCATTATGATCATCTGGTCTGACCCCCTGCATGCTGCAGGCCACAAAACCGTCCCTACCCTTCCCTTGACTCTGCTGATGAAGTCCCCAAATCCTGTGTTTTAGTGACTTCAATTGGCAGAGAACCCTCCTGCTAGTGATCCCTGCCCCATGCTGCAGAGGAAGGCGAAAAACCTCCAGGGCCTCAGCCAATCTACCCTGGAGGAAAATTCCTTCCCGACCCCAAATATGGCGATCAGTAAGACCCCGAGCATGTAGGCAAGAGTCTCCAGCCTGACCTTTGTTAGCCATTATACTATTTACCTACCATTGCTCGGTATTCCTCAGCTAATATGTTTTACCATTAAACCATTCCCTCCATAAACTTATCTAACTTAATCTTAAAACCAGACAGGTCCCTCGCCCCCACCGTTTCCCCCGGAAGGCCGTTCCAATATTTCACCCCTCTGACGGTCAGAAACCTTCGTCTAATTTCAAGCCTAAACTTCCCCACCCCTGGGAAGAGTAATCAAAATAAACCCATAAGATGGACTGTGTTACCAATCTGAAACTGGTTCCACTGTGTCTCTCCTCCTGCATGTACATTACAGTAAAGGAGGGGAAACTTAGAGAGGACATTACCTGCATTGAAGATCAGCAATGCTGCACTCCATATTTAACCAGCGAATCTTTCTTCTATCTCTACTGCCTAGGTCAAGGATTCATAGAGTTTAAGGCCAGAAGGAACTATTGTGATAATCTAGTCTGACCTCCTGCATAACATGGGTCATAGAATTTCACCCAGTAGTTCCTGAAGATAAGGGAACTATTCATCCCTCCTTGCACTGATCTGCTTCAAATCCACCTCCAAGCTCTGTACACAGCTATCTGTGACGCAGCCACTCTATACTCCAAAAATATGGAAATTACAGGATTTGAAAAGACTGTGTCGGCCTCCCCATTAATAAAACAAGGCAGTTGTTAAGGAAGTTCAACTTCAGCCTTTGCCCGTGAGGCACCATGTTCCAATTAGAGATGGGCCTGAACCCACCCTCTCCCCTTCCAGACCTGAATAACCCCAAACTTGAGATCCATACATTAAGGATCATTGGGATTCTCGAATCTGACCTCCATTGGTTTTCCTGAATTAATCCTTGCTTCAAGTCCAGTAGCTGAGTTTCAACTAGAGCAGATCTTTGAGGGAAAAAAACCCCCCATCCAATCATGATTAAACAATTTCCCGTGATGGAGAACACACCCAGCCCTTGGTAAATTGTTCCAACAGTGCCCTCACTGTTAGAAAAAATGCTCCTTATTTCCAGTCATTGGATCTTGTTTCACCTCCATGATAATGCGATTCTTTTCCCTGCATGTTATAGATAGGTGCTTATGGAGCTTGACATCCTGTTCTCTAGACACCAACAAGTATCCCGTCTTACTTTTTATCTGTTAGGACAGTGATCCATGAGCATTGAAGATCATTTGCTTCCAAGTTTTCTGTGTCTCAGAAACAGATAATGCCATTTTTGATAGCATGCTACTCCTCCTCCCTTTTTGCCCTCTCGAGCCTTCTTAAATAGATTATAACCATTGTACCTGGAAAGATAATGGAACAAATAATTAAGCAATCAATTTGCAAACATGTGGAAGATAATATGGTGATAAGTAACAGTCAGCATAGATTTGTCAAGAACAAATTGTGTCAAACCAACCCGATAGCTTTCTTTGACAGGGTAACAAGCCTTGTGGACAGGGGGGAAGTGGTAGACGTGGTACATCTTGACTTTAGTAAACTTTTGATACTGTCTCGCATGACCTTCTCTTTAAAAAAAATAGGGAAATGCATCCTAGGTGGAGCTACTATAAGATGGGTGCAAAACTGGTTGGAAAGCCATTCCCAGAGAGTAGTTATCAGTGGTTCACAGTTAAGCTGGAAGGGCATATCAAGTGGGGTCCCGTAGGGTCCGGTTCTGTTCAATATATTCATCAATGATTTAGATAATAGCATACAGAGTACACTTATAAAGTTTGCGGATGATATCAAGATGGGAGGCATTTCAAGTGTTTTGGAGGATAGGATTAAAATTCAGAATGATCTGGACAAACTGGAGAAATAGTCTGAAATAAATAGGATGAAATTCAATGGGGACAAATGCAAAGTCCTCCACTTAGGAAGGAACAATCAGTTGCACACATACAAAAGGGGAAATGACTGCCTAGGAAAGAGTCCTGTGGAAAGGGATCTGGGGGTCAGAGTGGATCACAAGCTAAATATGAGTCAACTGTGTAACACTGTTGCAAAAAAAGGGAACATCATTCTAGGATGTATTAGCAGGAGTGTTGTAAGCAAGACACAAGAAGTGATTCTTCCACTCTACTTCACGCTGATTAGGCCTCAACTGGAGTATTGTGTCTAGTTCTGGGAAGCATGTGGAAGAGAGAAGACTGATGGGGGACATTATAACGGTTTTCGAGTACATAAAATGTTGTTACAAGGAGTAGGGAGAACCTTCCTAACTGTCAGGGTGGTTAAGCACTGGAATAAATTGCCTAGGGAGATTGTGGAATCTCCATCACTGAAGATTTTTAAGAGCAGGTTAGACAAACACCTGTTAGGGATGATCTAGATAATACTTAGTCCTGCCATGAGTGCAGGGGACTGGACTAGATGACCTCTCGAGGTCCCTTCCAGTTCTATGATTTTAACATTCCAATCATATGAATCTTCCCACTTCTTTCAGTGATACCAACTAGGTCAAATTTTTGCTCATAAATGAGCCAATCAAATTCCTCTTGCTTATTACCCAGGCTCCTAGCATTAGTGAATAAGCAATTAAATAATGTCTTCTCTTCACATCATTTGGTGCCACAATTCATTTTGTTCTTGACATCTTGATTTTGTGCTAAATTAATGCTCATTTGTTCCCCCTTTTCACCCTCTCCCTTTGTTGTCAATTTAATGTTTTCCTGACTTAATCTAGCCAGTCTGTCCCCTAGAAGATTGGTTCTCCTTCTACTGTGATGGAGGCCATCCAAACTACATAGCCCTTTCTCTCCATAAAAGGTGGTCCAATGTTCCGCAAAACCAAAACCTTCTATGTTACACCATGTACCTAGCCAGTGGTTCTCTTCCAGAATGTTCTGTCTTATGACTTCACGGGACAGGAAGGATCTCCAAGATGATCACTCGGACATTTCTCTCCTTCAGTTCCCTTCTGAATTTTCTGGAATCGTTAATAATCTGGGAGGTATCACACGAAGTGGTGTCGTTAGTGTTGATGTGCACCATGCCCACCTATTTCAGAAGCCTATTCAGTCTTTCAGTCACATCTCTTGTCTTGGTCCTGGGAAGATAGAGCTCCACCCTGCTCTGCTCCTGCGCCTTGCAAGATTGTGCTTTCCTTCCATTCTTCTTGGCATAGAATCCCTGGCAAGGATCCTCTGTCTTCTTTGGATGGTTGGAGATCTCTTTGGCACGTTTCTTAGTACTGTAGGCTGGGCTGAGCAGACACCCTCAGATATGTCCTACACACCTCTCCATTCCATTCGGCCAGCTGGAGCTTCAGAGACCTTGTCTGCAGTTTCCATGCAGAGAACCTAATAATGATTGGATACTTCTGGCAGTGTGGGATTCCCCCTGGTGCTCTTCTCTCTGGTGATCACAGTCTGTGTATCCTTATCTGCCTCCAGGGGTGTAGAATGCCACTTGGTCATTTTACCTCTGGTGGTTATAATCCTCCTCTCTGGTTTCCACTGTCTTTGGTTTGTTGGTCGGCAGTTCCTCTCTTTCTTGAGTCTGGTGTGCTGATGCTTTCTGAACCTGGTTATCCAAGTACTCCTTAGCCTCTCCCACACTTCACAGTGTCAGTACTCCTCCTTCCAAACCACTAAGCTTTTCTTCCAGCACGGCCACCAACTTGCACTTTGTACAAAGGAAGTTTCTTCAGGCTGGAAAGAAAAATAGCACATCCGTTGCAGGTCACAGACATGGTTCCATCTCTGGCCATGATGGTATTGAACATAGAACTGTACCTTGAGCTAACACTTCTGACACGCACTTTCCTAACTGCCTCTAAAACTCCCCTGTTTGCCAAACTTTGTGGCTATAATTACAATGTAGGGTGCTCCACACAGGGTCTGTCTGTGGTTATGATGAGTTTCTTTGTCTCTATATTAACATCAATAGATTTAGGCTTGAAATTAGACCAAGGTTTCCAGGGCCGGCTTTAGGAACTGGGGGGGCCCGATTCGGTGGTGGTCCTGGTCTTCGGCGGCACTTTGGCAGCGGGTCCTACTTGCTTTGGGTCGTCCGCGGCACTGAAGGACCCGCCGCCCAAATGCCGTCAAAGACCCGGAGCGAGTGAAGGACCCGCCGCCAAAATGCCGCTGAAGAACCGGACCGCTGCCGGGTGAGTAAAAATTAAAAAGTTAGGCGTTCTTCCTTAGGGCGTGGGGCCCTCTTAGGTGCAGGGCCTGATTCGGGGGAATCGGCCTAAAGCCAGCCCTGAAGGTTTCTAAACATCAGAGGAGTGAAGTTCTGGAACAGTCCTTCATGGGGAGCAGTAGGGACAAAAAACCTAACTTGTTTTAAGACTGAGCTTGGTAAATTTATGGTGGGGATGGTGTGATGAGATTGCATACAATGGCATGTTGCCCATCTGTGACTGCTATTAGCAAATATCTCCAATGGTTGGAGATGGGACACTAGATGGGGAGGGCTCTGAGATACTACAGAGAATTCTTACCCAGGTGTCTGGTTGGTGAGTCTTGCTCACATGTTCAGGGTCTAATTGATTGCCACATTGGGGTCAGGAAAGACTTTCCCCCCACCCCCAGTCAGATTGATAGAGACTCTGGGTGGTTTCTCCTTACACTGCAGCATGGGGCATGGATCACTTGCTGGTTTGAACTACAGCAAATGCTGGATTCTCTGTAACGTTAAGTCAGTAAATCACAAATGAGGACTTCAGTAAGTCAGTCAGAGTTTATGGGCCTACTACAGGAGTGAGTTCTGTGGCCTGTGATGTGCAGGAGGTCAGACTAGATGATGGTTCCTTCTGCCCTTAAAGTCTACGAGTGACCTACCCTCTTTCCTTTCTTTTTTCCAGAGTCTGACCTTTCCACTGAACTGTTGGGAGCAGCTTCTAGATCGTATCGAGTTACAGACCTGAAGCCAAGAGGGATGTACTCATTTTCAATAAGGCCACTCTTCGGACAGACGGAGGGGCCAGAGGCGGTGCTTACTGAGCAGATTGGTATGAGAAACGGAGTCTTGTGTTGCAATTCCTGCTGGTGTCTTTGCTGTCACTACTAGCTCATGAGATGGTGCTTGGCATGGCGTGTTCCCATGCAATCCTGATGCCTTTCGTGGCTAGTGGTGTTCTTACTATGACCTAGTTACGCAATGGATGCAGTTCCCCTCTTTTGTTTGCTTTTTACAGTGGCATCTCGAGGGAGTCCTTCCACTCCTGCTCCTACCATTACTTCTTTACCGCCTGCCACTACGTGGCTCCGGTCCGTGGGCTCTAGCCATGCAAGGGCCACTCCTCTTCCATCAGCCACCACCATGACATTACGAATGACCCCAGCAACCACAGTTGTGACAACTAAAGCGTCGCCACCATGGACCACCCTCTCTGGGCCAAGTGAGTTTGAATCCACACGGGATTCAGTGCTGATGAATTGGTGCGTTATAACCAGCGTACCTCTTGGATGCTGTGATCTCCTCTGATCTCACGAGCTAAAACTGGGGTGGGCTGGGTGAATACTTGGAGGGAAAACTGCAGACCAAAAACAGGTGTGCAGGAGGCATGTTGGCAATCATAGAATGATAGAATTGTAGGACTGCCAAGGGCCTTGAGAGGTCTTCTAGTCCAGTCCCCTGAACTCATGGCAGGACTAAGTTTTATCTAGAACAGCCCTGACAGGTGTTTGTCCAACCTGCTCTTAAAAACCTCTAATGATGGAGATTCCACAACCTCCCTGGGCAATTTATTCCAGTGCTTAACCACCCTGACAGTTAGGAAATTTTCCCTAATATCGAACCTAAACCACCCTTGCTACAATTTAAGCCCATTGCTTCTTGTCCCATCCTTGGAGATTAAGAAGAACAATTCTTCTCCCTCCTCCTTGTTACAACCTTTTATGTACTTTAAAACTGTTATCATGCCCCCCCCCCCCCCCGTCTTCTCTTCTCCAGACTAAACAAACCCAATTTTTTCAATCTTCCCTCATAGGTCATGTTTTCTAGCCCTTTAATCATTTTTGTTGCTCTTCTCTGGACTTTCTCCAGTTTGTCCACATCTTTCCTGAAATGTGGCACCCAGAACTGGACACGGTACTCCAGCTGAGGCAGTGCAATCCAGTAGGTGGAGCACTTTCCTCTCTGTCAGCAGGTGAAAGAACCCAGAGATGTTAGATAATCACACCTGTTATAATCGTAATAATACTGAGACCACTGCTCTGAAACAGACTGATGAACCATTGTGTCTGACGTCCTGTCTGTGATGGTGGCCAATGTCTAATGCATAAAGAGGAGGCATAAAATGCATGTAAGAGAATTGAGGTGTGCAGCAGCATCCCATGGGGGTGAATGTATTGTATCGTCTTCACTCAACACACCCTTGAAACCACAAGGCTTGATTGTATCTTGGACTGTTCTCCCATAAAGAAGAAGAGTCCAGACTTTTATGACAAATGCTGTCCAATATGAGACAGATTGGAGACCCATGGCCTCCCTGTCCGTGATTTACGGACATTCTACCTTCGCTTTGCAGTCTGTGGCAAGTTCAAAGCGGACATCGCGTTCCTGGTGGACGAGTCTTCAAGCATTGGCCAGAGCAATTTCAATAAAGTGAAGGACTTCCTCTTCCGGATCGTCTCCTATTTCCCCAGAATTGGGCCTGAGGGAACACAGGCAAGAGACCATTATTCTATCTATCTATTGTAGGTACCTTTCTTCATTCTCACAACACCCCTGTGAGTTAAGGGAATGCAGTCTCTCCACTGTGAAGCTTAGAGAGGCTAAATGGCTTGCCTGAGGTCACACAGGAAGTCTGTGGCGGAGAAGGTAATTGAACCCACCTCTCCTAAGCCTGAGACTAGCATCCTAACCATTAGGCCAGCCTTCCTCTTGGTCCCCAGCTGGACATTCCCTGTTTTATGCCATTTTCTAGGAGTTTCCCCAAGCCCAACCCTCACTAAAAAAGAAGATCTCAGCGCTATTGAAACCTTGTATTTCAATGTGCTCACTTTGGGCCTAATCCAGCGCCCAGTGAAGTCAACGGAAAGACTCCTACTGGCTTCCATAGGCTTTGGTATAGGTCCTTTGTTTGTAACGATCCACTTTGCACATGTGCTATCTGAATTGGACCTTTAGGCTAAGGCTCCATGTTACTTTCTTTCAAGTTCCTTGTTCTCATTGACTGCAGACCATTAATAGCACCCCCGTCCCATGATCAATGCCTTTTACTCGTGTTTTTATATCCATGACCCACGCTCCCTCGCTCCCTCCTGCCACCTTTATCGGCCTCACGTGCTCTTTGGCAGGTTGCTGTAGCTCAGTACAGCGAAGAGCCCAGGACTGAATTCCACTTTAACCAGCACAAGGATCGGAATGGAGTTCTCAAAGCCCTCAAGGAGCTGCAGTACACTGGAGGCAATACAAAGACAGGTGCGCACCGTGTATGCATGTTAGTGTTTGCAGGACGTATACTTTTACAGTCACCAAGTCTTGATCTGGATTTGACTCTCAACTTCCCCAGCAGTCAGGTGGTGTGGTTTTGGTTTAGAGTTTTGAATCAGTCTGTTATAGAGGTTGGTTGGTTGCTTGTGAAGTGAAGATCTAAACGACTTTAAAATGTGGAT
Source organism: Trachemys scripta elegans (assembly GCF_013100865.1). NCBI lineage: Eukaryota > Metazoa > Chordata > Testudines > Emydidae > Trachemys > Trachemys scripta. The sequence continues at coordinate 6,375,603 of NC_048298.1, read as the reverse complement.
TGGGATGGTCTAGAGTTTTGGTTTGGACCCATTTTTAATAATAGCCTGGCCGTCTATTCTGGTTCTTTCATCAGCGTCCTAGTTTTTCGTCTGACCTTCTCTTTATAATTTTATATCCCCTCATCCTCCTTAATTTAATTGTTGTACCTAACATGGAGCCCTAACCGCAAGATTACCTACCTACTGAGAATATTTTTAAGAGTGCTTTTAACTCTAAGACATAGCCTTGATCCTAACTCTAATCCTACTAGTCTTACATGCAAGAATTTGCAGGGTTGAGTTTTATGGTTCAGCGCTAGATTCTATTTCCTTGGGATTTATTTAGATCACAGGGTCTGTGTCCTTTGGATGCACATCTGTAACTCTCAGTAACATTACATATGTGTGCACATTAGGTCGGACTTTCAGAAGATCTTTGCGCTGACCTTGCTCTGCTCCCACTGAAGTCAAGGGGGTTTTTACCATTGACTTCAAGGGAAAGAGAGAGAGGCCAATTCAGTGTGTTTTGGGAAACCCCTCCTGTTGGGGATAAAATTATCTACACATCCCTCGCCTCTATTGGGAGCATCAAGGCTAGTAAAGGAGCAACTGACCCCAAATATTTCATGTTTTATAAAAGAAATCCCCCAAACCTTCAGTCGTCTGAAGATGCACTGTCTGTAACTACAGGCATGCTGGAGAAGGGGTAGCCATTTAGCTAGTCCAGTCAGACAACATAATTAGGTTTTACCTGGGTTCCTATTGCAAGGACTCCGAAATACACACACAGGAGCTTTAAAATGGGAGAAGTTAGCCCTCATTTTACCCTTTCTAAGCTGGTCACCTAAATAGCTGTCCCTGTCTCGGAGGAGCAAGTTAACTAGGATAGAAATTAGAGGAAGGTTTCACGCCACCAGACCAGGGGGAGGTTCTGGAGCAGCCTCTTTATAAGAGTAGCAGGGGGCAAACAACCTACCTAGTTTTAAAAGGGCACCTGATAAATTTATGAATGGGCGTATGTGACAGGGTTACCTGGACTCAATGGTCTAGGAAGTCTCTTCCAGTCTCGATTCCTATGTTCCTAAAGTGGCTCTGGCACCGATGAGTGTCTCTTAATGTGGCCAGCCTGTACATTTTCTAACACGTCCTTTTTTCCACCTGCAAACTGGATCAGACGGACTCAGACCCACAGCAGTACTATTCAGACACCTGGCATCGCGGGATCTAGGCGTGACTGGTGTGGAGAAAGTAAATAAGGAAGTGTTATTTACTCCTTCTCATAACACACGAACTAGGGGTCACCGAATGAAATTAATAGGCTGCAGGTTTAAAATAAATAAAAGGAAGTATTTCGTCACACGGCGCATAGTCAACCTGTGGAACTCTTTGGCAGAGGATGTTGTGAAGGCTAAGACTATAACAATGTTGAAAAAACTAGATAAGTTCATGGAGGATAGGTCCATCAATAGCTATTAGCCAGGATGGTCAGGGATGGTGTCCCTAGCCTGTTTGCCAGAAGCTGGGAATGGGCAACAGGGGATAGATCACTTGATGATTACCTGTTCTGTTCATTCCCTCTGGGGCATCTGGTATTGGCCACGGTCGGAAGACAGGAGACTGAGTTAGATGGACCTTTGGTCTGACCCAGTATGGCCATTCTTATGTTCTAGGCTGAGTAGCTTTCTGCTTTCCCCCAGGTCGTGGCTTAGGCTATGCGCTAAAGGAGTTATTTCAGTCCTCCAAAGGGATGAGACCAACTGTGCCTCGCACGCTGGTGCTAGTGACTGATGGACAGTCCCAGGACGACGTGTTGCCACCAGCCAGAGTGGTGCATGCATTAGGTAGGGATCTTTGGGTGTGTTTTCTTGAAGGCCCCAATCCTACTCCCAGCAAAGTAGATGATAAAACTCCCGTGAGTTTCAGTTGTGCTGGATTGGGTCCTAATATAGTTTATTGTTGGCTTCCTGGGCTCTTATATCTCCTTCCTTCACTAAAAGTGTGGGTGTGCCCCTGGCCAGACATACTTAGCCCAATACACCCGGGATGAGCTAGGCCTAATGTTTTTAGATGAAGACTCTGATCTGCACTGGATTTAATGCTCTGATGGCTGACAGCTCTGGAGACTAGGGTGGCCAGGTGCCTGGTTTTCAACCAGAACGTCTGGTTGAAAAGGGGACCTGATGGTGTCTGGTCAAATCTACTGCGTTGGGCGGCTGCAGCACCCAGCCCTGGCTCCGCGCAGAGGTGGGGAAGAGCAGTGAGCGACGGGGGAGGAGGAAAGAGGAGCGAACAGGGGTGGGGGTCTCAGGAGGAAGGGGCAGGGCAGATGCAGGGCCCTGGGGAAGAGGTGGGGTGGAGGAGGTTCTGGCACGCCTGCTGGAGTGTCCAGTTTTAAATATTACAAAGTTGACAACTGTACGGGAAACTGATGTCCACATTTTGTCCCAGGCAATGGCAGTGCCAGCTTCTCTTATGCACTGCCCCATGAATGTATCTCGGTACTGCCCGGAGACCAGCTCTGGAGTGGGAGGGGAGTCTGGTCTCACGACCCATTCGAGACAATCCAATGAGGGTTTCCCTGCTCCTCTGCTGAGGTCTGTAATGGACTTTCTACGGGGTGGGCTGAGAACAGCACCACCTGATGGGCTTGTCACTCCCCTCTGAACACTGTGTTGAACTAGTTTGGAGTCTCTGTCCAATCTCTAAACGACAAGAGTTCGTCTAACTGTCCTGTGCCCTTGCCAGCAGTCTCAATGGAGAAGCCCACAGGTGGAGACTATGAGCTGGGAATGCCTTTGTCAGAGCAAACCCCATGCTCCCAACTCCCCCGAGTGACAAAGAGGAAACAGATGCCTTAGGGGTTAAGAGTTGACTCCCCACTCCAGTATGAGCAATTTCTAGTGAATCAAGACAAACTGTGGCCGGGAGTTGAGCCTGGCTTTACTCTGCGGTTGAGAATTTCCAAGCTGATGGGTGGATTTAACCCCACAACTCCCATTAATCAGCGTCAATGGGCACTGTGGGGTGAAACCCCCTAGCCAGTTTGGAAGATCTCTGCCCGTATGTCTGTCTAATGAGGGAGCCGTTCGTTTCAGGAATCCGTGTCATCGCCGTGGGGGTCTCCAGAGCTGACCCCCAAGAACTGAACAGCATCTTGTTACACCGCAACCTGCAGAATGTTTTCTACATCAGCACCTTTGAGGACTTCCCCCACATCATCCAGGAGGTGATAGAAACCATTTGCTCTGACTCGCCGCATTCGGAAGCCCAACCGCAGCCTGGGGAGGTGAGCTGCTTTCTCCTACACTCTTTCCATGTCTGTGCTCTTTTTCCCACAGAGAGCTTTGGAGAGAACTCAGCTCACTTCCCAGAGGTCATTTCTGGCAGCCTGTGATCGTGCTCCTACCCTGCGTTCTGGTTCAAAGCAAACCTAAAAAGTTAAGAATCGTAGGACTGGCAGGGACTTCGAGAGGTCATCTAGTCCGGTCCCCCACGCTTATGGCAAGACTAAGTATTATAAATGAGGCTTTGGGCTTCATTCTGATCTCACTTATCATCCTCTGCTGTCAGCTGGCAGTCATACCATCCAAGACAGCAATGTAAAACCAGCACAGATGAAATCAGAATCTGGCCTTTTCCTGGTTATCTGTTAAGTCAGTGGCATATCCCTTACAGGGTGAAAAAACACTCGAGTGAATTGCCAATGCACAGTCGTCTCCCGGTAACAGTTGTCTGCTCAATCTGCCCCTGGCAATGTGCTATCAGTAGTTTGTAACCACCCGGGTCTTTAGACACCCATAATCCTCTTTGATAAGACAAAGATCTAACTCAAACTGCATGTTGTAGGTTGCTAGACAGGATATGAGCAAACTGCAGCAGGTTGGTGGCCTGGAGAACAACTCATCAGTCCATGATCCAGCTTCTGTTGATGCAGAAATCCAAAGACCAGAGGGGCCATGCAATCCCAGGTGCTCAAAGGTAAGAAGAGCGATAGAAGCTCAGTAGGGTGTGCTTGGGGGAGTATATTGCATGAGACACGTGCAGTGAGAGCACTCATTAGTTTGGGGTTGATCCCCTACCACCTTGCTCCAGTTTTATGCCGGTGTAACTGCGCTGTCTTGAATGGAATTACATCAGCATGAAATAGGAGCAGTGGCCAATCAAGGCTCGTTACCTCTGGAGACATGGGCGCAAGCCTTGGCTTAGGTCACCAGTCGTCCACATATGGAGATCTCATGCTCAAATCTGTCATTTGTGCACTCCACAAACACGCAGCATCTCGTTGCATGAGGAGCAACCTGTGACCTCTCATCATGATTATCAACTTGTTTCTCATGGGCATTGCAGGTGAATTCATAGATTTTAAGGCCAAAAGGGACCATTATGACCATCTAGTCTGCTCTCCTGCACAACACAGGCCAGGGAACCTCACCCAGTAACTTCTGCATCAAGCCCATAACTTCTGTTTGAGTTATAGCATCTAATTTAGAAAGACCTCCAGTCTTGGTTTAAAGATTGCAAGTGACAAAGAATCCACCATGTCCTCAGGGAAGTTGTTCCAATGGTTAATGACCTTCCCTGTTAAAAATGTGCTGTGAGATTTTAGGAGGATTTGAATGCCAAGCAGGAGATGGTCTGTTGCATTTATTTAATAGTTTCCTATGAGCCATTGCCTTTCTCTCTGTTAAAAATAAAGCATCAGTAGGTTCTTGCCTGCATTGGGAAGCACTTGTAGCCAACTTCTGACCCAACATAAAGGCCGGGAGAGAGGAGGAGCAACTGTAACAGTTGACCATGCTAACCTACTGGATGGGATGGGAAGCCATTTCTTGCCAGTTCTGCAATAAGAGGAGGGTGACCAGATGTCCTGACTTTATAGGGACAGTCCCGATTTGGGGGGCTTTTTCTTATATAGGCTCCTATTACCCCCCACCCCCTGTCCTGATTTTTCACACTTGCTGTCTGGTCACCCTAAATAAGAGGCGGGGGGAGGAAGTGCAATTATTTTTCTTCCTGTTTGATCTGTTGCCATCACAGCTTCTATTCTTATTCTGTTACAGGCTCTTAAAGGAGAGAAGGTAAATATTCTAGCCAGCTGAGCGATTTCACTCTTCAACGGGAACACATAAGCCTTGGCATTTACGTGCTACGCTGGAGGGGACCAGAGAAATACCCAAGACAGAGACTGTAGATAGGCCTCTGGCTAGAGCCATGAAACAGCCAGGAGGAGACTGTTGCCTACATTGGGCTCTGGATGAGAGATCTCTCCAAGTCAAAATAGTAACCGAAGGGCAGCGCTCAGTGTTCGAGGCCTGAACCCCTTGAGTCACCTTGCAACAGGCTGACATACCAAATATCTGGGCATTAATCTGGGTAACTCAGAACAGGAGAGGTGTGTTTGGATTACGAGGGTTGGGTTGGGAGCTCACCTCCATCTGAGGTCAAATTAGGGACTGTAAATCCTGGATCCAAACACTCCTACTCTCTGCTGGACACTGTGAGCAATCCATTGCTACAAGCACATACTCTTTGGCCTTGTCTAGATGAAGATAAAAGATGTTTTTAAAAAATGGGATAGCCAATGCATTTTAAAACCCTGCTGTAAATAGGACAAGTTGTATGTTAGCTGATAGAGGTGAACCCTATGGGATTAGAAATGTGCTTCTTGTATTAACAGCAGGGGAAAACAATACGGTCAAATAGTTTCAAGCTATGAAGCTGTTGTTCCATATAGAGGAAGGGTAGTTCAGTGGCTAGAGTCTTGGAGACACAGGTTTAATTCCCAACTATGCCACAGACTCCCTTTGTGACCTGGGGCAAGTCACGAAGGCTATGTCTACACTGCAGCTGGGAGCATTGCTTCCCAGTGCGCGCCGATGGATTTGAGTTAGCGTGCTACAAGGACAGCGTCGGTGGGCTAGATTCCCAGGCCAGAAGGGAACATTGTGATCATAGAATCATAGAATATCAGGGTTGGAAGGGACCTCAGGAGGTCATCTAGTCCAACCCCCTGCTCAAAGCAGGATCTAATCCCAACTAAATCATCCCAGCCAGGGCTTTGTCAAGCCTGACCTTAAAAACCTCTAAGGAAGGAGATTCCACCACCTCCCTAGGGAACCCATTCCAGTGCTTCACCACCCTCCTAGTGAAAAAGTTTTTCCTAATATCCAACCTAAACCTCCCTCACTGCAACTTGAGACCATTACTCCTTGTTCTGTGATCATCTAGTCTGACCTCCTGTAGAACAAAAGAATTCCTGGAGGAGAATATCTGTTGGAAAAGCATCCAGACTTGAGTTAAAAATGGTCTGTGATGGAGAAGCCACCACAACCCAATGGTTAGCTACTCTCACCGTTACAGATTTACGCCTTATTTCCAGTCTAAAATGAGCACTCCCTGTGGTTCTGGATCACAGTTTTTACTGCTCTATCAGCCTGGATTCCTCCCTCACTAGAATGTGTGAGCAGGCCAGGCTCCAAAGCAGCAGTGAAAGGGTTAATAATATATGGAGCTATACCTATCCCATAGAACTGGAAGGGACCCCGAAAGGTCATTGAGTCCAGCCCCCTGCCTTCACCAGCAGGACCAAGTACTGATTTTGGCCCAGATCTCTAAGTGGCCCCCTCAAGGATTGAACTAACAACCCTGGGTCTAGCAGGCCAATGCTCAAACCACGGAGCTATCTCAAAATCTTAACAGGCTTGTACTCACGTGGTCAGTGCCTGGTGGAAATTATGGACATGAGTGACCCTCTGGGTCACTAGGTTGAACTCAGCCTCTCTCTGTATCTAGAGCAGGCATAGCAAGGGTCGCAGCTCAGCTCACACACCCATTGGCTCAGGTGGGTAGCCTGTGCTCCCCTAGTCTCATTGCTGGCTTTAACATGCTAGCTCAATCAGAGCTGACACATCCGCAGGGTAAACCTGGCTGTCGTCTCTCTGGGCCTCAGATCCCATCTGTACAAGGGGATTCCAGCACGACCCGACACCCTGATCCCACACCAGGTTTTGCCACTATCTTCAGGATCAAGCCCTTAGCAGTCCCACCCATCCAGTCAGAACCCAACTGCTTGGGTCAATTAAAAGCAGACTAGAGAACACAGGGCAGAGAACACTTCTGGGCTGGGAGGGGGAAGGGGGCTCTTCTTTATTTCATCTCTGCCAAATTCTGTTCTCAGTGCCAGTGATGTAACCTAGAGGCTGCAGTCTCACTGCGCTAGGTGCTGTACAAATACATACCAAAGAGAGGGCTCCTACCTAGAGAGCTCGTCATCTTGTTGCAGCTGAGAGGGGGGAAGGATAGCTCAGTGGTTTGAGCATTGGCCTGCTAAACCCAGGGTTGTGAGTTCAATCCTTGAGGGGGCCATTTAGGGATCTGGGGCAGAAATCTGTCAGGGATGGTCCTTGGTCCTGCTGTGAAGGTAGGGGACTGGACTCGACTCGATGACCTTTCAAGGTCCCTTCTAGTTCTATGAGATAGGTATATGTCCATATTAAGAGAACAGGATCTGATTGTGACATAGGCCTGTAAACCATGGAGTAGTTCCCAGGCCCTGAAACTGAGCAGACCCCTTCCCTGCCCCAGTTTAAGCTCTCCCCACCCTGTTCTGCAGTGTCTCCTCACGTGACTCTAGTTCTGTTTCCTTGTTGCGCAGGGCGAGAGAGGCCCACCTGGAGAATTGGTGAGTACGATCAGAGAAGATCCTCCACGTGAACCAGGAAATACATTGTCCCAATGGCTTGAGGCCTTGAACAGACCCTCTGGGACAGGGGGAAATATAAGCAAAGCGTAACCTCAAAAAGGAGGCTAATGGGCCTGGGGTCTGAATGTAGCCTCTGGGGAGTGAAGTTCACCCTTCTGCAGAGGCAGGGCTGGCTTTTAGCCAATTTGGCCGATTTCCCGGAATGGGGCCCTGCGCCTAAGAGGGCCCCGCAACGTCCGGGGCTGCTGGCGGAGAGGGGGGGAAAAAGCCATGTCCTGCTTCTCCCCCCTCCCTCCAGCGCTTGCGCTGCCATACAGCTGATCAGCGCAAGCCTGTGAGGGAGGAGTGAGGAGGAGGAATGTGGCGTGCTTGGGGAAGAGGTGGGGCCAGGGTGGGGATTTGGGGAGGGATCCAATGGGGCAGGGAGGGGATGGAGTGGGGCCCCAGGGGGGGTGCAAGACATTACGTGTCTCGGCGTGGGGCCCCACACCTGCTAAAGCTGGCCCTGTGCAGAGGATTGGATTTCTAAAGGGATCCAATAACTCTCTCTCTCCACCTCTTAAGAGGCATTGTTGTAAATGGCTGAGTAGTGGGCTAAACTGCCCTCCCAGGGCTCTCTTGGGTGGGTTGATCTGTGTTTCTTTGGAGGGTAATAACGTCCTGAATTTTTTCCCCATTTTTTTCCTTTTCAAGAGCTTCACCGGTTTGCAGACTGGAGGCAGTTACGATCCATACAGCTTTGCCGTGAAGGGAGAGAAGGGAGAGAGGGTGAGTTTCGCAGCAGGAGTGATGCACTGGATTAATTAGCACATGGCTAGGTAATGAATAGTTACAAAAGGCTGCCCTAGCGCATGGTGCATTTAATATTCCCTGTTCCCTGCTGGCTTTGAAAATCAAACAGGACTGAAGGTGTGTGTGAGAGAAGGAGAGAGAGACATGCATGGGCACCACACTTTATTTTTCGTTTCTCAGAGATGATTCTCCCGGCGAAGAGAAAGGGGAGACCAGAAACCGATGTCTCGTGAATAGGGGAGAAGACATTATATCCCATGGGCCACAGTTTCCTGCGTGGCTGAGCAGGACTGGGCTGTTGAGGTCAAGGCCTGGGCATTGTTGAACCCAAGAGACAAAACAATGCAGAAGGAAAACGCTGAATGAGTCCCACCAGGCTGTTTGGTTGCTAGCTCAGGGCTCCTGTGTCCCAGAACATGAGGAATCCACAAGGAATTAGGGATGGATAATCCCAGCAGAATTCAGGCCTTTGCAAGCCCCGTCAAGCCAATTTTCGAGTTCACAAAACTTGTCTGGGCTGGGAAATCCCATGTGTTTATGGCTGTTTTTCCCCTAGAGGGCATCCAACCGCTGATAAAACACTGATGTGTTTTTCTAGGGAAAGGGAAGCCAGTGCTGTTAGAACATCCTCTCCCATCACTGCCCAAAAAAGTGTTGTCCAGAGTTATTGGAGGCTTGCAACACCACCCAAGCTATGCCCCTGTCTCTGACCTTGTTACTTTCCTTGTATTTAGGGGCTCCCTGGGAAAGATGGAATTCCTGGACTGCCAGGTCGACCTGGGCGAGTGGGCCCCCCTGGCTCCCCTGGGCTGATGGTAAATATCTGGATTAATGAGCACTGTCAACGCTGGGATTAATAAAGGGAGGAAAACCCCTTTTCCGGTGTTTGAACATCTATTTTTCTCTCCCTCAATTTACAGGGGCTCCCCGGTATCCAAGGCGATCTCGTAAGTATTCCGAACCAGCAAGGTCTCAGAAACTCAGAAACCCAAATAACCCTCACTGGATCCTGCACCGTGCGGGCGTGGACGGTTGCACGGGCAACGGCCAAGTCAGTCGTGCTGAGGCGGTCGGGGAGCCCCAAGGAACCCGATTTTGCATTTATTGGGGACTGCTGGGGCCAAATGACTCCTGCCCTGCAGCCAAAACGAGGCCAGTGAGAGACGCATACGGCCAAGTGCCTCATCAGGTTGAGCGGGATCGCGCCTGAGGCTGTGTCCATCTTTCTGTCCCTAGGGAGCATTGCACAGACTTTCCCCCACTCAGTGCAGAGAGCAATGCCTGTGACTTAGCCTCACCTGCACTGACATGTAGCGTCCACTCACACTCGCTGTTGCTCAGTGATTGTGATAACACATTGGCTAAGTGCTTGCGATAATGTCTCCTGCTAGTGGCTTACTCCGGGGAGGATAACAGCCAACTACTGGAGCTCTCCCTTTGGCTCAAGGGTTCAGATCCCCAGCCCAAGCTCTGCTGTGTAAGTCTAGTGCATCACAGGGGGCCCAGTCACAGAAACCACCATTGCAAACGAACACCCACCTGACTCCATTCAGAGGGGTCATGTTGTCCCTATAGAGTGTGTATACAATAACCCACCACCCATCATAGGTCATGAGTGGGGACTGAACATGTGAGCTACAATGCTAAGAGCGTGGCTTTCGACTGCTTGAGCAAAAGGAGTAACTTCAGTAGCTGGTAGCAGTAGTAAGCTCTTATCTTATGTGCATCAGCCACTAGAGGGAGACATGTAATACACTAAATTAGTGGGTACGTGACTCCTATTGATGTTGGTACCACATAGGAAAGAACCCTACCCATTGGAACCTGTTTAAGTTATCACTCAGTGGGCCAACAAAAATTTGTCATCTAGTGGAGATGGGTTTATAGTTTAGGATCCAACAGAATGGAACTGACGGCCTTGGGTTTATAAGTGATCACCTCACCTAAGGGATTGCAGGTTGGCAATGATTGTGAGCCGGTTTCTCTCTGTTGTTTAACTCTGCATGATTTATTTTAAATTCCAGGGACCTCCTGGATATCCAGGGCCAACGGGGCCGAAAGGAGACAGAGTGAGTTCACTTTACATGTTTCAATAGAAAAAGCCATTGTAATACACTGCCCTCCTATTAAGGTGTGTATGTCTCACTGCCCTCTACTGGATAGAATCAGAACTTCTGAAGTGCATGTCACTGGCCCTATACGGCTGGCAGCTGATGGAGATTCTCCTCCATCTCAAGGGTTAGGGGCCTGTACACTAGGAACAAGAGGTCCGAGTACCATCTCTGCTGAGGCTGTGAAATTCCCAGTGACCATGGTGTGCAGCCATAATGTCAGCAGTGAGCTGCTGTCAATGGTAAGGGAAGCACGGTTGTCCAGGAGGTACAATCTATAAAATGAACGGCACCAGACGCAGTGTAACATTGGGGAAGGTCAGTTGTCTTGGTACCCATGGACAGCTCCCGGTGCGCATTGTATGCGGGCATTGGAGGGCAATGCAGACCTCTTGGCAGGTTTGTAAAACTGATTCAGATAAATTCCACAGAGGCTTTAGACTCTGTGTGTCCAAGCTGAGTCTTTAGTGAAGGTTAAGTCCTACCAGGGGCAATGGGAGAGGACTGCACAGGCATTAATACAAATCCCTGATTAATCTCACTCGGCTCAATAATTTCACAAGGAATCTAGCACTCTGCTTAATGGGTCGATCTGCATTTTTTTGAGCATCACCTCTCAACCATAGAATCGTAGGACTAGAAGAAACCTTGAAATGTCTTTTTGTCCAGTCCCGACTCATGGCAGGACTAGGTATTATCTAGTCCAGGGGTTGGCAACCTTTGGCACCTGGCCCGTCAGTGTAAAGCCGCTGGCAGGCCAGGACGGTTTGTTTATCTGGAGCATCCACAGGCACGGTGCCCCTCAGCTCCCACTGGCTGCAGTTCGCTGTTCCTGGCCAATGGGAGCTGCAAGAAGCGGCGTGGGCTGAGGGATGTGCTAGCCACTGCTTCCCACAGCTCCCATTGGCCGGGAACAGCGAACTGTGGCCAGTGGGAGCTGCGGGGCTCTGTGCCTGCAGACACTCCAGATAAACAAACCGCCCAGCCCGCCAGTGGCTTTACTCTGACATGCCGGGTGCCAAAGTTTACCGACCCCTGATCTAGTCCATCCCTCACAGGTGTTTGTCTAACCTGCTCTTAAAAATCTCCAATGATGGAGATTCCACCACCTCCCTAGGCAATTTATTCTAGTGCTTAATAACCCTGACAGTTAGGAAGCTTTCCTAATGTCCAACCTAAACCTCCCTTGCTGCAATTTAAGCCCATTGCTTCTTGTCCTATCCTCAGAGGTTAAGGAGAACAATTTGTCTCCCTCATTCTTAGTAGCTTGCAGTAGCCCCCTACCATGACATCACTCTTGTTTTTTACCTCTTTTATCCTTACCCAGAGACTTTCAACAAGTCTGTCTCCTATTTTCATCTCAATCTCAGTCCAAGTGTGTACATTTTTGATATATAAGGCAACACCTCCTCCCTTTTTTCCCTGCCTGTCCTTCCTGAGCAAGCTGTACCCTTCTATACCAATATCTCAGTCATGTGTATTTTCCCACCAGGTCTCTGTGATGCCAATTATGTCATAGTTGTGTTTATGAACTAGCATTTCTGGTTCTTCCTGCTTATTCCCCATCTTCTCGCATTCGTATACAGACATCTCACTTACGGATTTGATTTCCCTCTATGTTCTCTCTTGTCTCTCCCTTATCCCTGCTATAATGGCCCATGCTCTAGCCAGATTATAACCCTTCTCCCAGATCTCCATGCTTTTGACTTACCTGTGTGCTTTTATCTCCTGCTCCCATTAAACCTAGTTTAAAACCCTCCTCCCTAGGTTAGCCAGTCTGTATCCAGTAACGTCTCTATCAGCCCTGTCCTTTGGGGATGATTGTTTATACTCCTGTCTGCCTGTCTAACAGCCTCTGGAGCAATAGACTAACTGACTGAAGAGCGAGGCAGTCGGGACCAGCTCCTCAGCTGGCATGAATGGGTGAAGTTCCATTGAAGTCAATGGAACCCTGGGGACCTACCCCAGCTGGGAATCTGGCCCTATGGGTTGCAGTGTGTATTGTGTACAGAACAAGTTCTCAGGGTTTCCTCGGATGGAAATCTGAGTGGAAAAGCTTCCTGACATCCCAGTCAGCTGCTGAGTGTGCTGCTTCCTGTTGTGCAGGGGGAACCGGGCTACGTGCTGGGAGGGGTGGAAGTGATCCCTGGCCGAAACGGACAACCAGGCTCTCCTGTGAGTAAACACATGACATCTGGTATAACCCACCTCCCTTCTGCTGGCGGTGTCTCCAAATGGTGTATGGTCACCATAGATGGCACAAGCGGGGCTGCCAGGCCTTTAGTATTATCTGTAGCCTAATAGCGGCCAAGGGGTCTCTATTAGGATTGTGCTAGTCACTGTACATGCATATATAGCACAAGACAGACCCTACACCAGGTAGCTTAGGATCAAAATAGGTGCACTGAGGGAGAAAGGGATGCAACATACGAACCGGCTAGGCCAGTGCTTTCCTTTCCCTGGATATCTACTGTACAGGGGCTGGTGACTTGGGAGGCAGCGCTCTTTCCTTTGAGTTAGCACTAGAGGGCACTGTGCTGCTGGATGTCGACCTGGCTACGTGTGGGCGTTAAGGCTCTCATGGGGCATTGTGTAAGATTAGGGTTGTTAACCCCCACATCCTGATGAAGTACAGTTTGGCTAACTGCTCTCTGGCTTCTTGAAGTCCCCCCTTGTCATTTCAATGAGATACAAAATCCTCCTTCCTGTCCTGGCCTGAGCTGCTGGCAGTGTTGTGCGCTATTAACCAGCTGCTGCCTTTCACCCCAGAGGTGGCAGCATTTCAGTGCTGGGTGCATGGATCTCAACGTATGTTCTAAATAATCTTGTGCCCGTTCAGTGTTTCCTGCTGTACCCTCATCCTCTCTTTACACTGCAGCCATCCTCTGTCCTCTTGAGAGCAGGGTTATGAATTTCTTTCCTTCAGTGTCTCTCCATGCAGCTCAGTGATTGGCCATAGTGGTCCCCACTGAGTGACACGGGGCACTTACCCTAGGCTCCTATGCTGCTCAGCTTCACTAGGAGTGGGAGTAAAGGTCACTGGGGTAGAGCGTGTGTCTCTCAAATGTTTGGCTTGAATCATTTCAGGGGCAGAAAGGGCAGCCTGGAGTTCCTGGAGCAGCAGGACCGCCAGGGCCACAGGGACCGCCTGGGATATCTGTGAAGGTGTGTGTGACTGTGAACTAGCCATTCGTCTGCCTTGCTACGCTATAGACACCTGGGGGCGTGTGCTCAATGCGGGGTAACTAGCGGAGTTACCCTTGTCAAGGCAGGGGGAATCCACATTCTATCACACAGCGAGGGGTCAGGCCTCCTAGACATCTGCAAATTAACCCTGTGCCATTGACGCCAATGGGCTTTACTGGTGACGTCTGTGAGTGCAGGATCAGGCCCCTCTCTGTAGCCTGACCTCTCATCACAAGACAATGGGGTCCAACCGCAGTTTTAGAGGACCTAGGGGGCAAGTTTGAAAGCAGCCTGGGATAGGAGTGAGTGAAAGTTGTTACCGTCTGGGGGTGGTTCCGTGGTTGAGGTGAAATATTGAAGCCCGGCTTGCAGTGTGCGCAACCCAGTTGTCAATAGTTGCCTCCCTACCCAGCCACCTCCTAGACAGTTTGAGCAGAGGACAATGGCGGAGTGGGACTTGAACTCCCCTCTCAGCCCAAGAGGTGGCCTCCAAGTTGGCTCTCCGGGATGGAGGCCTCTGGGCTGCGCAGTGTAGCGGAAGCTCGTATGGCAGCTATACTTGTCCTGGGGGTAGAGGGCTTCGGCCTTTGGGACTGTCAGCTCCAGCACTGAATTTGCAGAAGGACACAAAAAAATAGTCCTGGCACCTGCTTTGAAACAGCAGGAGAGCACAAGCCAAGCGGTGAATCCTGCAGCATCTTGCCTGGGTGCAAACATGGGAGGTGGCTCCCCTCACACGCGTGGGGCAGAACGATCCCAGTGGGGCAGACTGCAGCCCGGATTGTGTAGATCTTCGAGAGGAGGTTCCAGCAGAAAGGGAGGGGGCCCTGAGAAGGAAACAAGATCGCTCCTGTCTTGTTCTGAGGCTGTATCATTCTCTGTCCTCTGTTTCAGGGCGAGCCTGGAGACGCAGGTCGTAGAGTAAGTAGATGAGATTTATTCCTAGTTTCATCTCCTGTGTGTGTCTGTGTATCTGTCAGACCTGAGGAAAGCTCTGTGCAGCTCGAAAGCTTGTCTCTCTCACCAATAGAGGGTGGTCCAATAAAAGACATTACCTCACCCACCTTGTCTCTCTCATCCTGGGACCAACATGGCTTCAACCAGACTGCATGCCACATGTCTGTCTGTCTGTCTGTCTCAGCAACTGACTGATGGCCCTGCATTTTATTTTTAAGCTGCTTAATGGATTGAATACATGCCCCGGTGATGCTCAGCCTGGGGACTTATCCAAGAAGAGACATTTCCTTCTTTTGGTTCCCTCCCCTCTCCCTATGCCCCTCCCCTCTGATCCCTGATCTGTCTGGTGGTGCTAGTAGTGTTGCTATGGCTACCGGTCAGGAGTAGGTGTGTGTGTATGATGCAGGGAGGGAGCTGCCCAAGTAGCATAGGCCTACGACCATCACTGGCCACAATAACACAATATGTCGAGTATGATTCTTCCCTGTACCGCTGGTCTCTGCGGCAGCTTGTGTCCTGTGGCAGGCTGCAGGGGTTTCTGGGGGGCCATTGTATCCAAAAGGTTCTTTAATGCATGAGCATTAATCACTGAACATATGATGGATACTGAGGGCGGCTCCTGGAAACATGCAGTGGTGTTCTAGGCGGTCAGAGTCTCTCATGCATTATACAGGGGCCTCGAGGGAAAAGCGGCGCCAAGGGCGACAAAGGAGATGCGGGAGAGACCGTGAGTACAGACTGGTGCTGAACTTTCGCCAATAGTTGCTTTGGGCCAGACGGAGCCTGTCAGACGCGGGCCATCGCTTAGGGTGGGGTGGAGAGCAATGCATCCTGGGATGCCTGGGAAATGTCATGGAAGCGTAGTCGGCAGGATCTACACCCTGTTTGCTGGTTAGCCATGGGTCACGCTCCGGGAATTTATTCACCAGATAGCATAGATACTAAGAGTCCAAGGTGAGAAGGTTGGGAACGGGTGAAGAAAAAGGTGACGGTTTCTTGTTTTCCGTTTATTTTCAGTAAGGGAACTAGAACAAAGGGAAAAGCAGGATGAGTAAGCTGGAGACATATGAGAAACTTCCCAAACTAGAGTTAGAAAACCTCTGTGCTGACCGTGGCCTGGAAGCTGCAGTCAAAACTACAAGGGGATAAGAGCAGTGCTCATGGAACATGAGAAGCAGCAGTTAGAGCTGGCCAAGAGAGAGGCCCAAAAGCTGGAGGTAGCGGAGAAAGCCAAAGAGTGAAGTGCCTCTGGGTAGCGTCACACTCCCCTCTGTGGAGGGCACCGGCATTCACTGGCTAAGATGCTGAATGAGCTAATTCCCAGCACTCTGTGGGACCTCATTTTTATCACGTGGCTTGGCACTAGCCCTAAATGCCTTGGGTGTGACAGGCACTGCATTGAACCAAATTCTCTTCCTCTTTCGCAGGGGAAAGCCGGTTTGCCTGGCCCCCTCGGGCTGGATGGTGCTCCTGGAATTCCCGGGCCAAGGGGAGAAAAGGTCATTACTCATGTAATATGTCTTTACTTTTCATCTGCCCAGAGGGGACAGAAATAGCTGTGTTGCCGTAATGGCAGGATGTACCAAGTGCGAGGAGGATGGAGAAGCGTTACCATGTCTCCCCCTGCTCCATGGACTTGCTGCAGCCAATATCATGGAACAGAATAGACATTGTCCGTCTAGCCAGCCTTCCCTGTTCCTCTGACTCCTCTCCTCTCTGTGCATCTGCATGGTTTGGCCAGTGTAGATGCCAGGGCCTTCTCCTCTCCCACAGGATGGCCTCCTTTGGTGTCCCTGCCTCCTTTATCCCCATCCTCTTTCACATCTCACCTGAAACCTCTACAGTCCTTTTCTTAACTTGTATCCCTTTCCAGGCAACTTAGGCCGACCTTATAAATACAACCCTGTAATGCTGAGGCTACATCACCAGACACTTCTCCAGACAAAATGGTCCTGCACTAAATTGCTGGCGCCCAGTGGGAGTTCAGAGACGCTGCTGTAGATAGGACTGATTTCAGTTACAGTTCTTCTCTCTTCTCTTGTCTCTCTTCTCCCTCTGGAGTGTTACCTTCACTTAGGCTGTGTTTGCTTTTCAGGGGGAAGCAGGGATCGGCATTCCAGGCACACCTGGCTTTAAGGGAGCAGAAGGAGGAAAGGTATGTTTAATCTTTGCAACCAGTTTGTACATGTGCAATAGGCAACCTCTGTCTCTCCCCTTTTCCTTCAACACTCCAGATGTAGTTATTAACAGATAGAACCAAAAAACTAAATCTGTCCTTGTAGTTCTATGGCCTGGGTTATGCAGAAGGTCAGACTAGATGATCACAGGTTACGTCCATACTTGAAGCTAGGGGTGTGATTCCCAACTTGCCTAGATATACTCATGCTAGACCTCTGAGCAATATTTATCTGCTTTCACACAAAAAATTCTATATTTTTCAGTTAGAAAACCTAAATATTTTAGCTGAAACCGAAATATTTCAAATTGGACATGCTGCCACGTTGCCTCATGGGAGTTATAGTTTACTTGCCTCATGTCCCCATTCTCCTCTATGGGCTGAGCTCTCCAGAGTGACTACATCTCCCAGGAAGCACCATGGCCAGGGACTCCCATGATGTACTGCCTCCTGTCTCCAAAAGGGGAGATCATGGTGTGTCATGGGAGATGTAGCCTTGTATTCAAATTTCTGCCAAAAATTGAAATATGTTTTTTTCCCCCTCCATTTTTGTCAAAAGGTTCTGTGGAACCTCCTGCTTTTTTCCACCAGCTCTAGTGGGCAGGTTAGTGCAGACAAGGTGTCAGTGGCCACCAGCATTTTTATCATGGTGTTTAGACCTTCTCTCATTAGGGTGGGAGGACTCAGTGATTTAAACACCATCAGTACTGGGAACCTTGGTGCCCAATATGGCTACTGCAGTAGAACTAAACCAGCAATAGCCAGGTGTTTGGCAGCAAAGCCCAGTGTAGAAGCAGCCTCATTTGTCAGACTTGGACTGGATGTTATTTTCTCAGAGGTAGGAGAGAATTTCACCTGGCTGTGAGCACCATGTGGCTTCGGAGTTCCAGCTTGGGGAGGAGTCAGTCTGATCCAATTAGCATCTGACCTGCACGGCATTAACGCCCAAACACTGGTCCCAATGAGAAGCCTGAGCCTCACGGCCTGTGCTCTGGGGTGTTCCAGTGGGGCTGTAGAGAGGGAAGGCACCTAGGCCATGGAACAGAAGTGGAGCTGTTCCACAGTGTCCACTGCAGCCCGTGCAGCACCTGGCCTCCCCCTCTGCCAAGGGAAATGGTTGGTGGCAGATCCAGCAGCTCTACCCCCAAATCCCTGCTGTGCCAGGCAGTGCCTGGAGTTCCTGTGCAGCTGGACTTGTGGCACAAAAATCCCGCTTGGGCTTCCGGCATCCTGCCCTTTGCCCCTAAACACCTGGTAGGAATTGCTCTGTCCATGCAAGATGCCTGTGTCTTCACTGTTTGATGGAACTGGATTTAGCAAACTGTTGGAGGTGACAATCTAATAGGCGAGGGACGGGCGTTGCTGAAATCAGCCCTTTGTAAATAGCTGGATCACAATGGAGAGGTGTGGTTGAAACTCATGCACTGCTGCTGGGGTTGAAAAAGGAGAGAAACACTGAAGAATGGTGATGATGATGAAGAGGACAGGAGCCAGCAATGAGTCCTAGAGTCTGAGCTGTCTTCTCTCTCTGTTTTTCAGGGGGAAATGGGACCACCCGGAGCACAAGGACAAAAGGCGGGTATTAAAAACACTCATCCAAGTTGAACCTGTGCTAGGGTGGTTGGAAATGGGTGGTGGTCTTCTGACGGGGAAGGTGGACGGACATCACTTGTGGCATAGAATACAATGACACTACCCCAAATTCAAAACCTGTGAAAGGAAATCCTTCTTCACGCAAGGCATAATTAGACAGTGGAACTCCCTACCACAGGATGACATTGAGGCCAAGAATCCAGCAAGACTTAAAAAAAAGAGACTGGATGGGTAGAAACTGGTCATGAATAAATTTAGGCTGGAAACTAGAAGGAGGCTTCTACCCATCAGAAGAGTAAAGTTCTGGAACAGCCTCCCCATAGGAGTAGTGGGGGACAAACAACCTAAGTAGTTTTAAGGTGGAGCTTGATACATTTATGAATGGGACTATATGACGTGGCTTCCTGTGGTAACAGGGGATTGGACTCAGTGACACAGCGATCCCTTCGAGTCCTGTGTCCTATGTTCCCATTTATGGCTAGCCAGAATATCCAGAGTTGCAGTAGTTAATGCTAACATCCATCCATTCTTGAAGACAGATTAAAACTCATGCTTCAAGTCTTAACCTCTAACTATTAGGGATTAGGATGAGTCTGAAAGTGGGGGACAGATTAGCCCACATCTTCCTAATGTCCGGTTTGAATGCCTTCCTCTGAAACATCTGGTGGTCTCTGCTCTGATCCAGCCTGGGAATTCCTAGTTTCCTGGTAGGGTTACCAGGCGTCCAGATTTTGACTGGAACGCCCCGTTGAAAAGGGACCCTGGTGGCTCCGGTTGGCACCGCCAACTGATCCGTTAAAAGTCCGGTCAGTGGCGCAGCGGGGCTAAGGCCGGCTCCCTGCCTGCCATAGGTCTGTGTGGCTTCTGGAAGCGACTGCCAGGTCCTTGCGGCCCCTAGGCCTATGGGCGGCCAGGGAGGCGCCATGCGCTATCCCCGCCCTGAGTGCCGGCTCCGCAGCTCCCATTGGCCAGGAACCACGACCAATGGTAACTGTGAGGGTGGCGTCTGTGGGTGCAAGGGCAGCGCACGGAGCCTCCCGTCCATGGCTGCCCATGCGCCATGGGGCTGCAGGAACGTGGCAGCTGCTTCCTGGGAGCCACGGTAAGCACTGGCGGAACCGTGTACCCTGAACCCCATCACGCACTCCAACCCCCTGCCTGGAGTCCCCTCCCACATCCAAACTCACTCCCAGAGCCCGCATTCCCCCCCACAACACTCTGCCCCAGCCCTGAGCCCCCTCCTGCACTCCAAATCCCTCATCTCTAACCTCAACCCAGAGCCCACACCCCCAGATGGAGCCCTCACCCCCCTGCACCCCAGCCCAGAGCCCCCTCTTGCACCCTGAACCCCTCATTTCTGGCCCCACCCCAGAGCCAACACCCCCAGCCGGAGCTCTCACCCTTTCTCACGCTCTGAACCCCCTCAGCCCCAGCCAGGAGCCCCCTCCTGCACCCCAAACCCTTCATCCCTGGTCTCACCTGAGTCCGCACCCCCAGCCAGAGCACTCACACCCCAACCCCCCTGCCCCATCCCGATGAAAGTGAGTGAGGGTGGAGGAGAGCAAGCGATGGAGGGAGGGGGGACGGAGCAAGTGGGGGCTGCACCTCAGAGAAGGGGCGGGGCCTCGGGACAGGGGGCGGGGCAGGGTTGTTCGGTTTTGTGCGATTAGAAAGTTGGCAACCCTAGTTCCTGGTGAGGCTGGCAAGGTGAAAGGTGTCTGGAAAGGCATATTAAACTGTATTATACTGTTCAGCCACAAGGCAACATACCTTTTTAAAGCTAACCTCCGCCATTGCTGGCAATGCATTAAAGGATCTTCTAGTGAACACATCTGGTGTGTTTCGCCCTGAGAAGAGAGTTCTGTAGCCAATCCATATCTCGTACAAGACCATGACCTGCTGTGCAGCCCTACCATGTACAAAGTGTACATGAGAGAGACCCCTCACAAATGGGTGGCAATGATTGTTGGAGAAGTGACTCGCGGAGAGTGGGGAGGATTTTGCCGCCCGAGGGCGAGGAAAATGTTGATGCATCAGCCTGTGACAGTCACTGCTGGACAAGGATCAGGGAGTCAAATCCTGTGATTTTTTTGATATAACAAAAAAGCCCTGAGAGTGGCTTAGGTATGTGAAAGATAATCAAAACTATGGGCATGAAGTGGTCACCTCCATGGGCTGGGAAGATCTCCCGGCCCCTACATGTAGCACTGAACGAGTAGCTAAATGCACGATTGAGTGAGTAGTTGCCCTCCCCCTGAAGCATGGGACGACAGCCACTGCTGTGGGCAGGATACCGAACCTAACTGGCCAACGGTCGGGTCTGGCTAATTCCATCTTCTTATCACTGTTTCTCTTCCATGCCTCTCCAGCATCAAGTGGCTTATTGCTTGGAGAGGATTCTGCAGAGCAGCGGCTCTGGGAGATGGACAGATGACTCACTTCAGACCATCTTGTCTAGCTAATGGAGAACTTGCTTTCTAAAGAACTGCCCCTTCAACACATAACACTGAGGGCCAAGCCCCGCTTGCATGTAGAAAAATGCATGTGCATGTTTATAACAAGGCATGGGAACTGGGTATTTGCACATGCAAACAGCCGTCTCTAACTTGCCCTTTGCATGTGCAATCATGGTACTGTGTACACAAATGTGGGCATGCACTTGTATGTGCATTTTTGCATGTGCAATTGTACCTCTTTAAGAAAAGAAAAAAGCGTGACTGGGTGTTTTCTGTAAGGGCCCTTAAGCCTGTAACTACTGGTGTTTTTAATGAGTTCTTTCTGGGACAGACTACATGGGACAGTCAGGGAAATAACATTTTTTTGTTTTGTTTAGGGTGAACCAGGATTGCCTGGAGAAGAAGGACTGACTGGCCCAAAGGTAGGGTTTGGGTGAACCAAAATCAAAGTTTAACAAAAAAATTCAGTGAATTTAGAGCCCAAACTGCCCCGGTAAAATGGGACCCCAATCTCAGCTGGTGTTACCATAATACACACAATATTGTGAGAATTAATTATTATTTGTCCTGCTCTTTGAAATCCTCACCTGAAGGGCAATATATGAATGCAAAGTCTATTGATATGAAAGCAAAGATATTTGTCCTCTTGCTTTGCAAACTCCTGGAGAAGGAATATCCAAAGCTCTTTCTCCTGCAGAGTGCAGGGCTTGTATGTTCGTGGGTTGATATTTCTTTGCAAATGGATCTTTGTCTTAACAAAAGCATCTTTCATTTTCCAGGGTAAAAAAGGCCAAGCAGGTGTCAAAGGGGAGAAGGTGAGAGGGGTCCTTAAACTGATAGAAATAAATGATGCTTGGACATAGGAGAGGAGAGAGAGAATAAGCCTGATTTGCTCTTGGTTATACTGGTATAGATTAAAGATAAAGTTGGTGGAGTTACACTGGGCTAAAACCAGTGTGGTTGGCAGCAGAATTGAGCCCAATATCTGAGGGGTCTTAGCCTGTTAAATGTGTATTCAGTTTTCTTTTGAGGAATATTTCCCATGCATATTTGTTGTTTTACAGATCCCCAAGGCACATTTCTTCTGAATTTTCATTTAATTATTAAATCAAGGATCAAAATAAAATTGGACATTTTTATTAGCATTTGCCTTTAGGATAAAAATAAGTTACCAATCCTCATGCTTCAGGACATGGGCTCATCACCAGCTGGGGACAGGAAGATATCTCCCCTGCAGGTGACTTCCTCTGCAGTTTTGAGCACCAGGCTCTGTCAGAGATTGGACGCTGAAGTAAGTGGACCATTGGTCTGTTCTGGCAACAATTATGCACCTAATATCCCTATGTATTTTCTGTCGCTTGCAGGGGGAGCCTGGAGAAATGGGGCCGAAGGGACTTCAAGGAATTGCTGTAAGTCAATCAAGTTGCTTGACAAGCTGCTGTCAGAATAAGCCTGCCTGTAACAAATGGAACTATCCCAAACCCTTTCTTGACGAGACCATTGCAGAGCCAGCTCCTTCTAGATGTTGCGGTGCCTTTGGAGCCACTTTCAACAGTCTTGCAAACATTGTAGTCTCTGTTTGGCATCTCCCGTTGCTAGAGATGCTCAACCTGGCTCTCATTTACATGAATGTCCCTTTATGCCACTCTGGGTAAAGGGGCATTAAAGTGGGCCTTTTACCTGCCAGAATGGTGTGAAAGAAACATGGTATTAATGAGAATCAGGCTCTTCATTAACGTGAGTCTGCAATGGGTGCATTTAGGGTGACCAGATAGCAAGTGTGAAAAATCGGGACTGGGAGTGGGGGGTAATTGGAACTTATATAAGAAAAAGCCCCAAATATTGGGACTGTCCCTATAAAATCGGGACATCTGGTCACCTAGCTGCATTCAGATTGAAGACTAGCCCCATCCCCTTTTAGCCTCCTGGAATGGCAATGAAGTGGTGAGATTTGGGTGTCTCAGAGTTTGATTTAGGTTTCCTACTGACTGGCAGATCTCTCTCTCCCACCCAAAAGCCCTTAGAGTGGGGGTTGGTATGGGTGCCTTCTGGTCTTGTATTCAAACTTCTGTCAGTTAAAAATTGAGCGGGAAATCTCATGAGAACAGAATTTCTATTGAGATTTGTATGTACGTGTGGATCTGGTTGGAGGTCCCTGAAGAAGAGCTAGTCCATGGCATGGGTCTGGGCTTGTGTTGAAAAGCCTGGTAGTGGGACATAGTTTATCGCTTCTAGGTCGCCCTATTCAAATCGGGCCCAGGTTCATGATCAATGTTCCCATCTGATGGCTGAGGGGTAGCCTATGTGCCAGGCGCTGGTGACCTCATTCCATTCCCTAATGGACGAGTTTTCATGGCATTAAAATCATCATCACATTTAACTCCCTTTTGGGGGCAGTCTTATCAAAGAAGCCAACGGCTAAATGCGCCATGAAGACCCAACCTGACACTGCCGTTGTCCCTGCTGAACAATGTGGTCCCTTTGGGACCCTGGAATTAAACGACTGAAGTATTTTTAACCTGTTGGAAATGTTCCTTTGATGTTTTACAGGGTCTTCCAGGAATGGTGGGGCAGAAAGGAGACCAAGTAAGTAATACGTGAGGCGACGGGGGGTGAGGGGGTCGTTTAGATCGAGGAGCCAAGGCAAAGAACAGGAGTCAGGACTCCTGATAATCAGATAACAACCTTAAAATAGTGACTGTGTTTAGCTCCCTTTACAAGTTTCCTCTCTTCTGGAACATCATGTTCCAAACAGGGCAGGGGGAATAACTGATTTTTCAGTTCACTGGCAACCCCAAAATTTTTATTAAATTCATTTTGGGTCAAATTGAATCGGAAAACTGCAAAAAATTTCGTCAACTAAGGAAAAAAAATCCATTTTGAGTCAAACAAAAATGTTTTGTTTCTGGCATTTTAAAAGAACTAGATTCACAAAATGAGTTGTGGTGGGGTCTCCTTTAGCCCAGTAGCTAGGGGTGCTTACCTGGGATGTAGGAAACCCTGGTTCAATTCCCCTCTCTGTCTGTTGTGGGGAAGGCACTTGTACTTGGGTCTCCCACCTCTCAGGTGACTGGGCCATGGGCTATTCTGCGGTCGAGCTCTCTCAATCTGTTCCACTTAGTGTAAACAGTAACTGGAGCGGGGACTTGAACTTGGTCTCCCACATCCCAAGTGAATGCCCAAACCCCAGCCAATAGTGTACATCTCTCACTCTTTCCCTGTGCCACTGACCATTCTTAGTCATCACAGTCATTCATAATGACAACGACGGGTCATTGGGCCAATGAAAGACAGACAGCATCATTAGGGCCCTACCAAATTCCTGGCCATGAAAAATGTAACACAGACCATGAAATCTGTATAATATAGGATAAATGTATACAAAAGACCAGATTTCATGGGGGAGACCAGCTCTGAAGGCAGTGCGGAAGTAAGGGTGGCAATACCACAGCCCTCCTACAATAACCTTGTGACCCCCCCATAATCCCCTTTTGAGTCAGGACCCCTACAGTTACAACACCATGAAATTTCAGATTTAAATAGCTGAAATCATGAAATTTACAATTTTTACAATCCTATGACCCTGAAATTGACCAAAATGGACCATGAATTTGGTAGGGCCCTAAGCATCATCCTAATGTTTTCCTTCTGTCCTTCTGTGCCTGAGCTGGGGGCTGGTTTAAGAAATGATGCTTTAGGTTTTTTAAGCATAAAAGCATTTAATTTTCTAACTTTTAACATTATGTATTTACTCTTTTCTTACAGGGAAGTCAGGGCTTTCCAGGTGCTCCGGCCATGGGGGTAACTATGCGTGGACAGTAGTTCTAGTAACTCCCCTGCACAATAGATACTGCATCACTCAGTGTACAATACAGACATGGCTTGTGCCGCTTAACGCACAGCGTTACAGCGGGCAACATGAAAAGCTACAGAACTCGGGAAGTCTTACTGAACCGTCTGGTCACACTCACTGTTAAAGTCACATGGATTCACGGGTTGCACTGACTTCTGAAAACCAGGCTCCCCAGTGGTGGAATTCTGAAAGCCAGTTCCACATTAGTGATTACTGCTATTTCTTCTGTAATATGCGATTTCCTGGAAGGCCCTGATCCAGACTGGGGCCCCATTGAGACTGGTGCTAGAAAGACAATCCTGGCCCCAAAGATTTTGTAGTCTAATCCTATCCATTTAATCTGATTTCCGGTTATGAGAGTTAGCACAGGGTTGATTTGGGCACTACCAGGGCACTTAAATTTATTCTGATAGATACTGAGGCCTGCTGGATCCATCGAGGCTCAGCCCTGGTGTACTTAAAGTCCTTGGGCTGTTCTGGGTAAGTCTTGGCCAGTTAACTGGCCCCGCTGCCCTGAAGGTGAATTACCTTTGGATCCCACACTTGGGCTTATATAGGCCCTGATCCAAAACCCATTGAAATATATGGGAGTCTTTCAATGGGTTTTGGACCAGGCCTATAGTCCTTTCTGATGTTGGATACAGTACAGGAATTGGCTTTTGCCATTAAAACACAGGTTGCAAGGTCCTATAGGGTAATGGAAGTAGACTGAGCTTATTTTGCTTTGAAATTTGAGTTGTGTCCTCCCCCACTCACCCTCTGTAAAACCCCAGTGTAACATGATCTGATTGTGGCTGAGTGAACTGGGCTTATTTAGTCTGCAGAAGAGAAGAATGAGGGGGGATTTGATAGCTGCTTTCAACTACCTGAAGGGGGGTTCCAAAGCGGATGGAGCTCGGCTGTTCTCAGTGGTGGCAGATGACAGAACAAGGAGCAATGGTCTCAAGTTGCAGTGGGGGAAGTTTAGGTTGGATATTAGGAAACACTATTTCACTAGGAGAGTGGTGAAGCACTGGAATCAGGGCCGGCTCCAGGGTTTTGGCCGCCCCAAGCAGCCAAAACCAAAAAAAAAAAAAAAAAAGCCGTGATTGCGATCTAAAAAAAGCCGCGATCGCGATCTGCGGCGGCAATTCGGCGGGAGGTCCTTCACTCCCAGGCGGAGTGATGGACCCTCCGCCGAATTGCCGCCAAATACCTGGAACTGCCGCCCCTGTCCGGAACGGCCGCCCCAAGCACCTGCTTGAGAAGCTGGTGCCTGGAGCCGGCCCTGACTGGAATGGGTACCCTAGGGAGGTGGTGGAATCTCCTTCCTTAGAGGTTTTTAAGGCCCGGCTTGACAAATCCCTGGCTGGGACGATTTAGTTGGGGTTGGTCCTGCTTTGAGCAGGGGGTTGGACTAGATGACCTCCTGAGATCCCTAATCTTCTATGATTCTAATATCCACCTGTGGCAGGGAAATAATTCCTCTAAATAAAGAGGACACTTATGCGGCTTCCTTTTCTCCTAGGTTGTTGGACCTCCAGGCAAGAAGGGTGCCAGAGTAAGTTAACTATGCAGAACAACTTTAAAACTTGCATGAGACCTTTGTCTAAGAAGACTAGGGCTGAGTACCATGTTGCTCACTGAGATTCCTGGGATATACGAAGACCTGGCCTCATGAAATGACAGAGCTCAAGTGAACAGAGATTGGAATTCAAGAACGATCATACTGGGTCAGACCAGTGGTCCATTTAGCCAGTATCCTCTGTCTAACAGTGTCCAGGGCCAGATGCTTCAGAGGGACTGAACAGAACAGGGCAATTAAGTGATCCAGCCCCTAGCATCCAGTCCCAGCTTCTAGCAGTCAGAGGCTGAGGGACACCCAGAGCATGGTGTTGTGACCCTGACCATCTTGTCTAATAGCCATTGGTGGACCTATCTTCCATGAACGTATCTAATTCTTTTTTGAATCCAGTTATAGTTTTGGCCTTCACAACGTCCTCTGGCAATGAGTTCCACAGGTTGATTGTGTGTTGTGTGAAGAAGTACTTCCTTACATTTGTTTTAAAGCTCCTGCCTATTAATTTGATTAGGTGGCCCCTTGGTTGTGTGTTGTGTGACAGAGTAAATAATACTTCCTTATTCACTTTCCCCACCCCCCTTCATCATTTTATAGACCTCTAGCATATCCGCCCCCCTCCCCAAGTCTCTTTTATAAGATGAACAGTCCCAGTATTTTTAGTCTCTCCTCATATGGAAGCTGTATTCAAAGTCTGGGTATAATGACACATGATCAACGATGATTCTGCCCCATTAATCTTTCTCTTGTTTATATGCAAGCAAATTTAAACCCTCACATAACATCTAGACACGTGGTAGATGTAAATTTGCTTCCAGCCATTCTGTTTCCAGTGTCAGCGTGTGGAAAAGGCTTAGATTGTGGGGTACTGGTTAAGGGGGTTAGTAAAGCACAGATCTAGTGCCCCAGACAGACTCTGGACTCTGTCTAGAGTGGAGAGATGTTGACATTGCTAGAGTAAACTCGGTTTCCAAAATCCAGGGACTTCTTAGAGGTGGAAGAGACCGCCTGCTGCATTAGCCATGCCAGGCACCTGCTTGACGGCAGGATTGATTTAATTTCCCTTTTTTCCCCACCCTTATGGATGTGTCCGGTATGGAATGTTCTAACGCTGGTACTTTCCTTAGCACAGTGGTCCCCAAACTGGGGTGCACCCCCCTAGTTGGAGGTGAGGGGATGGCAGAGCCCCATCCAGCCCCTGGGGGGGGCAGGGCGGGAGCGCCACCCAGCCCTGATCTGCTTCCAGCTCCACTCTGGCCCTGCCCCCAGCCACGGCTCCCAGCCCTGCGCCCAGCCCTGCCCCCGGCTGGGGCTCTGCTCCCGACCCCAGACCTGCCCTCAGCCTTGGCCCCGAGACGGGGCTCTGCTCCTGGGTGGGGTGCAATCAGGGCCGGCTCTGGCTTTTTTGCCGCCCCGAGCAAAAGAAAAAAAAAAACCTGCAGCACGGCCAGAGCGGCAAAGCAGGAAAAAAAAAAAAAAACCCTGAAACCCTGCAGGGTGGCCGGAGCCAGGGTGCAGGGGGACTCCCTGCGCTGCAGACGTGTCCTGGCTAGCGGGGGAAAGGGGGAGGGAGCGGGGGAGAGAGAGAAGGGAGGCAGCCAGGGCTTCAGCGGGGCACGCCAAGCTTGCTCGGCTGGTGCCTGGAGCCGGCCCTGGGTGCAACCCTGAAAAGTCTGTGGACCACTGCCTTAGCAGCTTATTGCCAGACTTAGAACTACAGAACTTAGGCTACATTTTCCTTGCGGCAGCCCTCCTGGCTAGGTCTGCTCTTGTTGACTAAGAAAGCTAATATATTCCTCAACTCCTCTTCCTAACACCCCCCTTTGCAACATGACAAACTGCTGCTTTGCTTTTCTTCAAGCTTGAGCGTGCCCAGTGCATTTATCCCCATTGTTCTCCAACCGTTTCCATTCTGTGGGGCACTCCTGTAAGACATGGATCCTCTCATGAGACCCACCTCCCATTCTGGGACTTAGCAATACTCTCTTGGTTGCTGTCTGGGTCTCAAAACATTTCATTCCATTCTGTGGCGCGCTGGCAGAGAGGTCTGCGAGGTCCTTAGCTTTCTCCTTGCCTCAGACGTCCTATTCTTCAGACCTTTGATAATTTTTGTTGGTAAAATACCAGTCTCTTTTGAAGCTTCATAGCAGACAACTCCTGGGCCAGATGCTCATCACATTTACACCAATGTGAATTAGGAGTTACACCGGTTTAACTCCATTGGAGCAAGTGAGAGCAAAGTCCGGTTAACTCTGCTAATTCCTTCCCCTGTTACACAGTTTTTCACAGCGAAGGATATTATTTTCAGAGCCTCTGACTCCATGAAATCCACTAGGGACTTAACTATAGATATTGATTTTACATAGTAGGCACCCAGATCCTACGGTGATGGGCAGCAGGATAAAATCTGAAGATAAATGGGTGGATTTCTCAAAGAAATTAGTCATCAGAGTGGATTGAAAACTGAACCACCCATTGCATGGATTCCAGCAGTCACACAGGAAGGGCAAGCCCTGGCTAGGACGTTACTAACTTTGTGACTTCTTCATACTTAGGGGGATATTGGACCTGTCGGCCCCACAGGACCACAGGGAAACAAAGGAAAACAAGGAGATAAAGGAGAGAAGGTAAAGGCCGTGCTCATGGCACTGGAAATTTTCAGTTCCTTTATTGGTTCAAATTGTATATTGTGGGTCTTCGCGAAGAAGGCCACAATGTGGACTGAGCTTCTCATTAAGCCAAACTGGTGTGCATGGTCCATGCATGGTAGCCCCTGATGTTTGCAGTGGCACACTGAGGCCAAAGACTTTGAGATAAATATGTTGTAAGGCGAGAGGGTGACAATGAGGCCCGGAGGTCCAGCAATACGTCTCCTTTCACTTCCTACCTCTCTTCGCTGGAAATGCATCATGTGGGAGCTGCCTCCTTTCTGGTTGGCCCTAAACGCAAAGGCTTGTCTATTGAGTTGGAAGCTGTCTGGGGGTGGGACTGTATCTCCCTTTGTATCTTGTGCAGCACAAAACACACTGTCTGGTAATTATAGTATGAACTGGAAGCAGGTCAGCATCTCTGAACCCCCAGTGGGTGGGCTCAAGAGATGGGGGAAATAAAGGGCTGAAGCAATGGACACACCGCATAACATGTTACTGAAGCAGGGTGACATAGGGAGCAGGGGCAGGCAAACTCTAGCTGGTGCTTGGGGAGGGGAATTCTCACGGGCTTTAGTAGGTTGAGAGCAGACCAGTGATGCTAACGCAGAGTCGCACAGGCAGCTGGTGCGATGATGGTGAAACAAGAGTGATGCACTCACTCCGTTCACTGATCAGAATTCTAGCAGCAGCGTTTGCCCCCAGCTATGACTTGTTCAATGTGATGTTCATGGCAGATACTAGCCCAAAAGAGCTAAGGGCCTTTCCATGAGAACTGCCTCCTCCTGAAAACCTCCATGCTGGCTGCCGAGCCCAGGTCTGGATTCCTGCATGTTGCTGAATGCTGCTGATGCCCGGTGGGAGAGACCATCTCATCTCAGTCTTCCTAGGGAGGCAGGAAAAGGGAGGAGGGCAAAAGAATCATTATGTTTTACAGCAAGCAGCACGGTGAATTTGATGCATTTGTGTTCATTGCTCTCCCCTCAGGGAAGTCCAGGTTTTGGCATTCCAGGGCAACCGGGATTGAAGGGGGACATGGGCGAAAGGGTGAGTGGGGGCCATGCGATGAATGGGAACCGAGAGGGGAAAGGACAGAAAACAAGAGCCCCTGAGCTTGATTCTGCTCCGTTACCTCTGGGCACCCGCACTGAAATCAACGTGACGAGTCAGTGGGGCTGCACTAAGAGTGAAATGTCTGGCCTCACCCCGTATGGCCTGTCATTAGCAAATTAATCCAGTAGCTTCTGATACAAAAACGATGCACCTTAAACACTCTACAGAGCCCATAGGGCACGATCATATTACAGGGCAGCTCATCCCAGGCTGTGGGACTGCAGAGCAAAGGTGAAGGTGAACTCCCCCTGTAGTGCAGATCCAGGGGCACCACCGGAATCTATTACTTCATAGAAGATTAGGGTTGGAAGAGACCTCAAAGCAGGACCAACACCAACTAAATTATCCCAGCCAAGGCTTTGTCAAGCTGGGCCTTAATCAAGTCCCTGCCATTGCAAGGACCTCAGGCATGGCTGCACCACAATCCCTCCTGTTCTCTGCCTGTGGCTCACCACCGTTTAGTGTCCTGAGGGCTGTAGCGCTGTTGGGTTGGGTGTGGGGATGGCTGAGTGGTGGCCTGTCATATACAGGAGATCAGACTATGTGATCTGGTCAGGTCCCTTCTGGCCTTAAACTGTAGGACTCTGGCTATTTTGAAACACAGGACTGTGGACAATCAAAGCCCTTGCTATGCTTTCTCCCCCCTCCCCACACGATAGCATATTAGTCCAGCTGCTAACAGAGCACAAGCAAAGAACAGGTAGTTGCATAACATGGTGCCTTGAAGAGCTGCAAAAGGCAGCTTAGAATAACTTCGAACAGCTCAGACAAGGGAAGATGCCACTTTGGCTCACCAGGCAGAACTGCTGCTTAGAGACCATAAGCGTCCTACTTGGTGTTGGCTGCTGTAGTTCAAAGACATACACAGACATTGTGTCCCAGGCCACAGAATGGCCATTTTAGAGCCTGGCCACCAACTAGCAGACTTGGGCACACTCGGGCCAAGGTTTTTAATTGTGACTGTCATTTCAGAGAGCCCAAATTGAGACACTTTCCAGGGACCTTAATTTCAGAGAGCGGGTGCTTAGCACTTTCCAACACACCCTTTAATGTGTCTCAGGTTGGGTACCCAAAATCACTAGCCAGGTCTAAACATGTTGGCCGCAGCGCCCGCATTCCTAGGGTGTCTTCGGAATTACTTCCGTGAGTTCTATCTGCTGCTGATTGTGTTTTGCTGGGGTTGTGAGAGCAGAACTCAGTGACATCTACGGGTATTGTTCTTGCCAAGTGACTTACGGTCTGATTTCTCTGCAGGGGAATGTAGGTTTATCCGGCAAACCTGGCCCAAAGGTGAGTGAGCACAGACCACAGAGTGTGCAAAGCAAAATCACAACTCTTGCTGGTATCGCCCAAATGGACTTTGATCAGTTGGGTTTGCAACATAAAAAATGATGCCGTTAAAGTGGGATTAGAGTGGACATTCGTGGGGTGGGGAAGCTGTAAAGGCTGAAGAGGCTTCAAGGCAAGTTGTGGCTCTGCTGGAATCTCCATTAGCCCTGCACACTGCAAGATGACAGGTTAAAACTGCCTCTTTGTACTCTCCCCTTGCCTAACCCTAACACACCCCAGTAGGAAGGTGTCCAGGCCATTTCTGCGTGTGCAGAAACCTAGAGAGACCTCGATCCCAATGTAACCCACTTTCCATCCCTTCTGGAGACATAGAGGGCCAGTTTGAAATATCTTCTAAAGGCTGGCTTCAAAAATATCTCTGTGTCTCTTTGCAAAGTGCCAGACCGGTGGACGAGGGCACTGAAAAAAGACTAGATGCAGATTCACAAAGATACTCAGCCAGCTGCCCCCCCCTCCCACCCCCCCGAAGTGCTTCTGTCAATCTGGGCCCCTTGTGCAGAAGATCTGCTTAACGATGATATTTCTCTCATGGTGTTCCCTAGACTTTGTTGAAGGGGAATTTTGTTTTGGGAGACTGGTCCTTCCCCAAACATGGCACAAGAACCGTGGGCTGCTTTGGGATGGGTTCACTTGGGGGCTAGGGGGAGGGTGCACCTAGGTGATTGGGAGATGTAGGCCAGAGTGGAAGAGCAAAGGTGAGGACAAGACGTTTTAACTCAATGTGGTGGAGAAGTGGGGTAGCCAGTGGAGAGAGGTGAAAGGTGTTTGGGTCAGGAAGGATGACGTTAGTGCTGTGGAGAGCTGTTAAGGCTGCCCAGTCTTGGAGCTCCGATGTTAGCTGCGCTAGCCGGGAATGCAGCGTACTGATTCAGCAAACCTCGATGTCACTCATAAAGAACGGCCACAGGCTTGGTTCGGTGGTGAAGACACTGGGCCAGGCTTATTATTGAGGAAATATGGTACTAGCACCCTGGCTCCATGATTACAGGTACATTCAAACATGTATGCCCGCGACAATGGGACCAGCTCAATCAGGACACCAGGGTCCTGTCACCTCGGCTAACACAAAGATGCTCCTTTTATGACTTCTCTTTTTATACATTGATACAAACAAGTTAAGTATTACTCTCCAGATGTTGTTAGCTAGAACTGTTATCCTTGTACCTGCTAGTTAGAACAAAATATCCTCATCCATTATCCTGTCATTCCCTCCTTATCTTTGAGAGGTCGATGTGTTCTTGTACTATCCCTTAAGAATGTGTTTACATAGTTACTTGAGAGAGCTGTGTGTTTTTTGTACCGTCCTTTCCAGACAGGAATGTGCTAATGTAGTTAGCTGCCACCTGGTGCGTTGTTATTGTGCTGAAGCCCGGCCTGCTCTGGTTCACAGCCTTTGGTTCATACTGTTACTTATGTGTAGGGCTCCAGCACGGCCTACAAAGGGGACATGGTAATGCTGGTGGGCAATGATAAGAATGAATATAGAATGCCTCTTTTGCAAACCATACGCAGGTGAGATGTTTAGATGCCAAACAGAGTGAGCTGGGCCTGTTTCACATCCCTAAACACAGCTGCCATAGAGAGAGAAAGAGACACTCACATCACACCGCAGCCTAGAATATCAGGGGTACAAAATGCAGTAGAAGAAAGCAACAGTTGTGTTCACTGTTTATCTCCAGGGGGAAATGGGTCCGAGGGGAGAGAAAGGTGAACCAGGAATACCTGGGAAACCAGGAGAGACCGGACTAAGAGGTAAAGATGTAAGTAGAAACTAATGGTCCAGTAAGACTGGTCATCTCAGTACAATTTGCTGAACTGCACCATTTTCTTAAACACAAAAGGAAAAAGAGGCTTCCACATTAAAAATGGCTCCTTGCTACCATCTGACGGGGGGGGGGGGGGTTATGTGGAAGGAGCTGGTGGGTGTCAGTTTTGTTTTGGGCATGGGAGATGGGAACCTGCAATTATGAGGTGAAGTGACTCAGTCTGTGACCTGTTACACTACGTGAAATTCAGGTACAATCCTGGGCTAATAAGCAACTCAAGCAAAATACCGCTCTGCTCTGTCCCAGCTGGTGAGAAGACGCATCCTTCAGCAATGTGGCTGTGTCCTGGGCATTAGGGCACATATCTGGGCAGAGCTCTGCCAGTCAGTGTACACTGGCTCTTTAACTTCAGCTGAAGTGGGACAAATGTGTTGCACCAGGGCATTTGTATTGCAACATCTTGACATTGCATCATCACAGCATGATGACATATCATCAAATCATGACAACTGTACACTGCACCGTGACATCTTGGTGTGATGATGATGCACCAGCCCTCAAGGACATTTTGGGGCATGCTAGTATATTTTGCAGGACGTGAGACTGCTCCGTTAGAATTGAGACAGGCAGCCAGTCCAATGTTCCCTCTGATTTTTTCCATCCATGTGCGGAATAAATTTTGTTATGTGCACCGAGGTATGTGCGGATGTGCGCCACCGGTAGAAACGAAAAAAACCTAGATATAATTTTTTTTTAAGTTACCATAGGCCTAATTACTCCAGCCAGGACAGGTTCGGCATTTTAGAACTCACTACTCAAAGAATTAAACTTAATTGTAAGAGAAATAAAAATTATCAAATGCACAGACCAGGCAAAAAAACTAAAATAACAGCACTTTGAAAGAATAAAATTACAGAGAATATCTGTGCATTGCAGGAAGTACCGAGAAGTAACAACAATAATAATACAAGTATGTGTTGGGAGGTGAATGTGAAAGATACAGAGACTGTGTGTGTGTGTGTGTGTGTGTGTGTGTGTGAGAGAGAGAGAGAGAGAGAGAGAGAGAGAGAGAGACAGACTGTGTGTGTGAGAGACAGACTGTGTGTGTGTGAGAGAGAGACAGAGACTGTGTGTGTGTGTGAGTGACATAGAGACTTTGTTTGTGTCAGAGACTGTGTGTGGGTGTGTGTGACCAAGACAGCGTGTGTGCTGGCAGCTGGGGAAGTTTCTGAGAGACGCTGTGTGCTGTCTGATTAAGGCACTCACTGAAAGCTCTCCTGAGCCCTGTCTCCCCTCCCCTGCTCTGCGGAGATGGGGTACATGGGCAGGGGGGAGCGGGAGAGACAGAATGTGTGTGTGAGAGAGACAGATAGACAGACAGAGACAGAGATTGTGTGAGCTGGCTGCTGGGGAAGTCTCAGAGACCATGGCTGTCTCTTTAAGAAAGGTTTCAAAGTAGCAGCCGTGTTAGTCTGTAACTGCAAAAAGAACAGGAGTACTTGTGGCACCTTAGAGACTAACAGATTTATTTCAACATAAGCTTTCGTGGGCTACAGCTCACTTCTTCAGATGCATAGAATGGAACACACAGACAGAAGATATTTATACAAACAGAGAACATGAAAAGGTGGAAGTACGCATATTAATTGTAAGAGGCCAATCAATTGAGATGAGCTATCAGTAGCAGCAGAAGAAAGAAAGGCACTCACTCACCCGGAAGGCTGGTTCAGATCTCAGACTGCAGCAGCTCTCTCCTGCTTTCGAGTTCTGAGCCAGGGTGGCCCTGCTCCCCTGCTCTGTGGAGATGGGGTACAGGGGACACCCTGACATCAGCACCCCCCTCCCAGCCACCCTGCTTTGCACAGCCAGCAGGAGGGTCCTGGGAGCAGCTGCAAAGCAGCGAGGGGAGGGGCACCTGAACACATGCTGCCGGATGTGCGCAGCTCTGCTAATCAAGTGTGCGGCACTTGAATCTCTCCTGGGCGGCTGCCCAACCTCGTAGCTTAGAGGGAACACCCAAGAGAGCTTTATTACAGGCCTCAGATAAGACTCTTTACTAATGACAGCCAATGGCCACTCTCCTTTACTTCAAGGAGTTTGCACATCCAAGAGTCTTTCCATCATTGGAGTTACTATCACATTGTCCTGTGGCATAATAGAGACCAAGTGTCCCTTGTATGTACTGATCCATGAAGAAAAGGATTAAAGGGAAAAGCCCTGATCCTCATCTCAGGTTACACTAGAGTAACTTCCAGTAGAGCTAAGGAGGTGTTAGTACCGTTATACAAGGTACTGGTGAGACCTCATCTGGAATACTGTGTGCAGTTCTGGTCTCCCATGTTTAAGAAGGATGAATTCAAACTGGAACAGGCACAGA
Organism: Trachemys scripta elegans; assembly: GCF_013100865.1. Lineage (NCBI taxonomy): Eukaryota > Metazoa > Chordata > Testudines > Emydidae > Trachemys > Trachemys scripta. Next base: position 6,339,986 of record NC_048298.1, on the reverse strand, counting down.
GAAGGGCTACTAGAATGATCCGAGGAATGGAAAACCTGCCTTATGAAAGGAGACTCACAGAGCTTGGCTTGTTTAGCCTAACCAAAAGAAGGCTGAGGGGAGATATGATTGCTCTCTATAAATATATCAGAGGCATAAATACCAGAGAGGGAGAGGAATTATTTAAGCTCAGTACCAATGTGGACACAAGAACAAATGGATATAAACTGGCCATCAGGAAGTTTAGACTTGAAATTAGATGAAGGTTTCTAACCATCAGAGGAGTGAAGTTCTGGAACAGCCTTCCAAGGGGAGCAGTGAGGGCAAAAGACATATCTGGCTTCAAGACTCAGCTTGATAAGTTTATGGAGGTGTTGCCGGCACAGGGGCCCGAGGATAGCAACAGTGAGGTTCGGTGCCCGGAGTGCTTCACGCCAATAAACATACCGGGGTGGAGAAACAATCAAAGTTTATTTGAGATCTCAAAGTGGTGCAAGGAGACAGGCAAGTCTCAAATCAAGCACACCAGCAAAAACAGTTTCTCTCTTCTTTATACATTTTACAACTAAGCCCCCCCTCTCTCCCCCTCTCTACCCCCCCCCCCACTCCCCCTCCCCTTTCTACCAAAGACATGTTTATACATTTAAGCAATTAAATCAATCTAGGGCTATAAATCTAGTTTGTTAGTAACTTCTCTCTAAACAGTTATTTGGTCCTGTTTACCCTTAGTTTATTACCCCTTCCCCAGCTAGAAACATGCAAACCTCATCATTACTGTTTGGTACCCAGTATGAACAAGGTCGTAATTGCTAACTGGCTATTTACACATTCCAATACCTGTCCTTGGTTGTTAAGGTCGATCAGAGTTAAACATGGAAGGACAGAGTTTAAACATGGAAGAACTCTGGCTCAGGCAGGCCTAGTAACCCCAACAGAGGGGATGGTATGATGGGATAGCCTAATTTTGGCAATTAATTGATCTTTGACAATTAGCGGTAAATATGCCCAATGGCCTGTGATGGGATGTTAGATGGGGTGGGATCTGAGTTACTACAGAGAATTCTTTCCTGGGTGTCTGGCTGGTGAGTCTTGCCCACATGCTCAGGGTTTAGCTGATGGCCATATTTGGGTTTGGGAAGGAATTTTCCTCCAGGGCAGATTGGCAGAGGCCCTGGGTTTTTTTCGCCTTCCTCTGCAGCGTGGGGCACGGGTCACTTGCTGGAGGATTCTCTGCCCTTTAAAGTCTTTAAACCACGATTTCAACAGCTCAGGCATAGGTTAGGGGTTTGATACAGGAGTGGGTGGGTGAGAGTCTGTGGCCTGCGTTGTGCAGGAGGTCAGACTAGACGATCATAATGGTCCCTTCTGACCTTAAAGTCTATGACTCTATGACTCTAACTCCCGGTTTACACTGGCAACAGTAAGATCAGAACCAAGCCAGGCGCTTTAATTCAACTGGGAAATTCAGAATAACAAAACTGGTCATGAACTGAACTTTAACCTGACACTTTGTTATGTTCTAGGGACAACCGGGGCAGAAAGGGAACGTGGGGACCAAGGTAACATAATGGGAATTCTGTGATTTCCCGTAGCCATGGAGATGATTGAGCTCTCTCTGCTGTAGTCTGTAGTAGAATGCGGAACCTCCTGATAAATATTAATGTGAAGCTGTTCCAATGTGACTCCCAAGTCATCCGAAAGGACCCTTTTGTTTTCCCATTTTGGGGGCTTTGATTCAGATGAGAGGCATGGAGGTCAGGTTCGCATTTGGTTCAGCCTGGCTCGACCAACCCAAGTTCTTGAAATGTCCCCCAAACTGACTCCAACTCTGGTTAGGTTTTCCTTCTGGGTTCGGTTTCATCTGCCAAAGTTAGAGACTGCAACCAACCTGTCAAATGGGACTTCAGAATCTTTTTTTCTTCTGGGACAATTCTTCAAGTTCTGGGGGGTGGGACTAGCTATGGGGGCGGTCACCTGCGTGTTAAGGCTGAGGAGGTGGAAAGCAGGAGACTTTCCCAAAATCCCATTGGTGACTGGTGGAGAATTGTATCAGAGGGGTAGCCGTGTTAGTCTGGATCTGTAAAAAGCAACAGAGAGTCCTGTGGCACCTTTAAGACTAACAGATGTATTGGAGCATAATCTTTTGTGGTGAATTCTCTGGTGGAGAATTGTCAAGCTCCCCCCCATCTCTACTAGCATGATTGCAACTCTGACATCTCCCTGCAACATCTGACCCTATTTACTCCAGCTCCGGGCACCCTCTGAAATGTCACCCCCATTTACTGCACCTCTGACGACCTACCCCATCTTTATCATTGCCTGCCCTCCGCCCCCTCTGGTGGGTGCTGGGGAAAGAGACTGCCCTCATTCAAAGCCACTGGCCAGACAAGTGGGCTTGACTCGCTCTCCATTTGAATTGGCTTTTGCAGGCATAAGAAGTGCTGCATAATTAATGTCCCAAGTGCTGGGGAAGCCTGACACACCCGTTTACCTGAGGCTGCTAATAAGGCTGTAAAAAAAATTATCCTCCTTTCCTTTAGGGAGAAGCAGGTGCCCCAGGGGAGCCAGGAGGGAGAGGAATCCAGGTAATGATTCATTCCAGGGTGCAGAATGAGATCTTTCGGTGCTTCAGTGGCATCCTTCAGGCACTGTGTTTCCATGTCTGAGTAGTTATAGAAGGGAATTAGTGAGGGGAAAAAGAGATCTGTGCAATGAGTTTGGTGGTTCTCAGCCCAGGGCTTTCTCCTAGGCCTTTCAATCCAGCACTGGTCAGCAGCCTTGGAATTCACATGCACAAAGAGTCACCTCCTAAATGAAAACCACAGAGAGTTCAGGCGGGTGCCTAGGGTGAAGTCTTCTGCCCTTCCTGTGCTGCTGGACAGGGTCTGGAACGCCCATTGGGCTGTATGTGTGAAGATCAGTCGCTTGTTTCACTCATGATTGTGTCTTCAAATCATTTTGCAGGGACCTTTCGGGCTTCCGGGACGTCATGGAGAACAGGGGATCAAAGGCGAGATGGGAGAACCGGGAAAGGACGTAAGTCAGTCATCGATGGCATGATGGAAGGAAGGGGCGCATGGGAGACAATATTATAGCTGGCAAAAGAGAGGCCCAGAACGCTGCTGCTTTAAAGGCTGCAAGCTCCCTCCCTCCATGTGATGTAGTCTGGCAGGTCCGGCGTGAAAGGTCTGCTCCCCAGCAGGAAGGGGTGGAACCAGTTTGAATAACGTCTGATTGGGCGGAAGCCCAAGACATAAGGCAGGATGCTGCCATGGGCACCCCTGGTGTGCACACCACGCGAGTGTGCGAAATCTCCTCTGCCCACCTCGGAGGAAGAGTCACTTGCATTTCCAGCCTGTTCGATGCTGAGCCTCAGCGTGTGTTGAGCGGGCCTGAGGCGGTGGGGAGTTGCTTTGACTCTGTCCCACCGAGGGCCGGTTCTCACCTTGCCTCTCTCTCCTCCCAGGGAGTCGCCGGAGAGAAGGGAGACAAGGGTGAAGCTGTAGGTTTGCACGTTCTCCTTTTTAACCTTGCATGAGAGAGAGTCCAGCTCGGGGTCTGACATGCTGACTTTCACCACTCGCCTTTTTGGGGGATGGGGGTGTTGTGTCTCCGCAGGGGAAGCCTGGGCCTCCTGGGTCACCTGGAAGCATCGTGAGTAATACTATTTTTCCGGAGGTGCTCACTGGTGGGAGGGAAGGGGAACTGGGGCGGAGGGGGTGCGTTGTCCTGGCAACAGGAGGGAGGGGCTCCCATTTCTTTGCAGGCAGCTGTGCTGTGAGTCTACAGCAGCACTGAGGTTACTCAGGGGTAGTGGCCTGTACCTAGTGCCTGCCACGAGAGGCCAGAATCACCGTAGTGGAGACCGCAGTACCTGTGTTGCAGCGAATAGTGGTTTGAGCATTGGCCTGCTAAACCCAGGGTTGTGAGTTCAATCCTTGAGGGGGCCACTTAGGGATCTGGGGCAAAAATCTGTCTGCAGATTGGTCCTGCTTTGAGCAGGGGGTTGGACTAGATGACCTCCTGAGGTCCCTTCCAACCCTGATGTTCTATGAATACATCACAGCAATTCATTCAGCGCATGTGTGAGTATAACAGCCCTCCGGATCTGATTCAGGAATATGAGTACATGCTTAATGCCATACTTATCCAGAAAGCACATGGCTAACTTCAAGTACATCCTTTAATCCCACTGAAATCAATGAGATTTAAGCACATGCTTGACTTCAATGGTTAATCATGACTTAAAGTTAATCATGTGCTTAACTAAATTAGTACCTGTGGGGATATGCCATGGAGGTTCTTGCCTATCTCACCAGGCCTTTGGTTGCCCCAGCCTTGTCATCCTTGGTTGCTGTTCTCCCATTCACTCACTGCTCACGCACCTCTTAGTGAAGTAATAATAATATATGGAGATATATCTATCTCATAGAGCTGGAAAGGACCTCAAAAGATCATTGAGTCCAGCCCCCTGCCTTCACTAGCAGGACCAAGTGGTGATTTTTGCCCCAGATCCCTAAGTAGACCCCTCAAGGGTTGAACTCACAACCCTGGGTTTAGCAGGCCAATGCACAAACCACTGAGCTATCCCTCCCCCTGCTCCTCTGGAATTGCAGCGCCACTGGGGATGGAGGGGGGAGCACTGTACGGTCTACGCTGCCTAGTAGGCTCGCCATTCCCAGCTCCTGTTGGAAGGGCAGGAGGTTCAGCTCCTGTGACTCTCACACCCTGCGCTAGCACAATGACCACCGCACCCGGTGACCCAAGTACATCGTCTTCCGATTCAAAGGGGAAGGGTTCTAAACTGTGCAGTCCTGTGACTGTTTATTGAGTACAAACGGCTAAACTGCCTAAACAAGGGCAAAAGTTGAGTCAGCAGCAGAGAGGGGCCCAAACAAAATCCTAAGTCTGAACATCCCTGAGCTCTGAGGAAGTTTGGACATTGGATTTGCTGTTGGCCCCAATCTCTGCAACGGGTCAGACCTAAACACTTTAAGCTTTGTGCAAGTGCAGCTGCAGACCCAAACTTCACAGCTGGCTCAGACCTCTACAGCTCATTGGATGAAGACGCTCTCTAGCCCCTGATCCAAAGACCTAGAAGGTTTGGATCCAAATATTGCAGCTCAGATTAAGGGCTAATTTTTAGAGGAGGAAAGAAAGTGAGTTAATTGATCCTTGTGCCAAGTGGGTGTATCAGAACCAGAAGAAGGTTCGCAGAGATGATGTTGGTCATTGGAGATCTGTTCCTAATTGGGACCAACACCACTTTGTGACCTGTCTTTCCTCCATCTGGTGTAGGTGTCATCTCTGGAGAACAGCATCACCAACAAAGGCGATAAGGTAAAGTCTCTCCCTTGCCGGAGAAGCAACGGCGCACTGAGATGACTGTCCCCTAAGACTGGTTGTGTAGTTGTTTTGCATGGGCGTGTTTTACCCTTCAACAACAACAAACGTTTTAAATAAGCTGTAAACAGCTGCAAAGGATTAAGTTCAAATAGAGATGATAGAATTGATCTCAAACTTTTCCAGATGTGAGGAGCACATAATCCTACACTGCTGTGTAACAAAGGGCAAATCTACCCTGCAATCACACCCAGCTCGAGTAGACACACCCAAGGTAGCTGTAATGTAGGCCTTGGCTACACTAGCAATTCACAGCGCTGCACTTGCTGCGCCCAGGGGTGTGAAAAAACACCCCCCCGAGCGCAGCGAGTGCAGCGCTGTAAAACTACTCCCCTTCCCTCAGAGCCGTCTCGCAGCGCTGGTGGCGCGACTACACTTGCACTTCACAGCGCTGTGAATCCACGAGTGTAGCCAAGGCCGTAGCTATCTCAGTTAGTGGAGCAGGGAAGCTGTAGCAGCATGCACATCAGGGTGAGCTGTACAAGCCCACCTGGAAGCCTGGGTAATTATTTGCAGGACTAGCCTGCACTGCTGCGCCATCACTGCTCTGGGACCTTAGCAAGCACAGGTGCTGTGATTGCAGTCTTGACTTCCCCTATGACTTCCTGACTTCCAGATCAAGTTTTCTGCACTCAGGTTGACTTTTGCAAGTCAACTTGGGATCTGAAACGCTGAACTCTGCAAAGCAAACTGAGTTCTCCCGTTCACTTCACCAATAACAAAGGTGCTGCAAATGGAACGTAGCTGACAATGTTGTTGAGGACGCAAGAGGCAGAATGGACTCCAACTCTCTTTCCAGAGCTGTGTGGGTTCTGCAGGGCGGACAGGAGTAAACACTCAAGCCCTGATTCGGCAAAACATTCATTGAAGTCAATGGGACTCGGGCAGGTACTTGGATTTAAGCAAGTGCTTAAGGGCCAGATTTTTAAGGGTAATTCGGTCCTAACTCCCATTGCCCTAAGTGCTTTGCCAAATGGGGATAGGATCATTTACATGCTTAAAGTTAAGCACATGCTTGAGCACTTTGCTGAATTTGGATGAAGGCAACTGGCTTCTCATTAAAGGGGGGGAAAAATCACTTGTTTGTTTATGCCAGGGCTGGCAAGCAATTCAGTGCTTTGCATCTTTGTCTAGGGTAAGAGCCATATCCAGGTGTGTTTTGAGTAGCACCTTTCAAGGATTAGTGCAGGGCACTCAGACAGTTGATCACAGGATGATGGATGCAAGGTGCATGGACGGTCTGTAATAAAGATCAGCAGGGAGGGATTCCACCCGTATAGGGTGTTTGGGTAAAAAAAAAAAGGAAATTGAATACCGTACCTAAGAGTAGGGGAGCGCAGAGTTCAGAGAGCAGCACCCTTCAGAAGATACCAAAGTAGTGGCTGAGAGACGTGGAACACCATGTGTTCTTTGCTTCACGCCATTCTTCTGTACCATTCCTCCGCTCAGAGAAACAAACCGCAAAGAATCCAGCCCCTTTCATGCACCACCCACATCACCACATGCAGCATCCGATCTGACCTACGCGGGAAGAGAGGTTGGGTCAGGTGTTATCCAGAGCAGCCATTTTGCCAAGGAATGTCTCCCAACTGAGTGGAGAAAAAATAGGACTTGAAATCACAGGGTTTAGCAAAAATTGTGACTCGTCCTCATTTTCTGGCATCTTCACCCTCTGTGCAGCAGGGGACAGGGAGAGGCGACTTGGCCATCAAGAGAGTGGACCTGCCACAGCATCAGTTTCATGCTAACATTTGCAGTAGTGGTTGTTTCCTTGCGGGCTAGGAAAGGGTGGTTCTGGAGGGACCCCGGGAGAACAAGAGTCTTAAGTAACAGTCCTAAGAGTTTGTTCCATTTGGCTAACGACAAAGCATTAAACGAAAGCTCTCCCCAGATACCTGCATTGCTTTATCAGTCATGTTGCAGTGCCAAAGAGAGAGAGCTAACCCATTCCTGCTGCTCCCTCTCTTACAGGGAGATCCAGGGGAAACAGGCCTGAAAGGAGAGAGAGGCCCTCCAGGTCCCAGGGTAAGTGTGGGAGTCTGTGGGTGAGTGTTTTTGTTGGGCTTGCAGGTGGACGGACAATTGGGTCAGATCTCTCATATGCTTAGCCCCAAAAGGTTGGATTTAAACAGCGAGAGCTTTTGAGCTGAGCTGTTAAACTCATGGCCACATCCGGGCCTGGATCATGCCAAGATTTCTGCACCTGCATAACTTCATGCAGCTGAGAAGTCCGATAGAGATCAAAGGGGCTATTTGCATGCATAAAGTTACCGACTGCCTAGGCCTTTGCAGGAGCACGGGCTTGTATGGTGGATCTTTACTTCTCCATTAATTAATGTAGCTCCTGGAACTGGAAGGGACCTTGAAAGGTCATTGAGTCCAGCCCCCTGCCTTCACTAGCAGGACCAAGTACTGATTTTGCCCCAGATCCCTAAGTGGCCCCCTCAAGGATTGAACTCACAACCCTGGGTTTAGCAGGCCAATGCTCAAACCACTGAAGGGGGAGGGATAGCCCACTGCGCCTAGATTCTGTCAGCACCAGGCCGTTTAGCGGGAACTCTTTCATAGCCTGAATTATAACCAGCTTGGGACCAGCAATGCGGGGGACCTACGCTTTGGTCCTCGGGAATAGGGGCCGTGGCAGCTTTCAGAAATTACTCCTTACTGTCATGTTTTAGTTGTGGAGATAATATCCCTTTGGAACATGGGAACCATGAGGTCAAACCTACCTTTATTTTATATTTTAAGGGGCCGGATGGTCTCCCAGGGCCTGCAGGTGGGACTCTGGTATGTTACTTTCCTAGCCTTGTTTTCTACATATAATCAACATTACTTAAATGATCTCTTTATAAACCATGGTTTTAGAATACTACTAAATAGATAGATAGCGAATACCACATTCTGTACCATATTTATCCTTGTTGAAGTGCGTTAACTAATCTAGTAAGTTTCAGGTTCTACTTCTTAACCATGGCTGTTACATTCTGGTGTATCCGTTCCTGAAACATTCAATAATGTTTTCATGCCTTTTTCTCCCCCTCTCCAAGCTGGATAACATGTCAGAAAAGGGGACAAAAGGGGAAAAGGTAACAGCTTCTAATGTCATAATTCTAGATTGTGAATTCTTTAGGGAAGGGACTGTGTTTTGTATTTGTTTGTACTGTGCTAGCGCAATGGGGGAGTTGTGGGGGGGGGGGGCTTGCCCTTGACACTTCTGTAATACAGATCACCCTCATCAAGGGAACCATGGCCCTGTCTGCGGGAGAATTGTTTGCTCAAAATGGAAAAACGAATTATTTGTACATAGAAATGTGCCACTGATTGGCACAAAAATATATTCACGCCCATCCATGGACAGAGCATACACAGCGGCACTGTGCTGGGAGGTGTGTGTTCGGGACGTTCACCTTGCTGCCATGTCGCTGGACTAGGAGTGAGTCATGCAGGTCTTCCCAAAGGGAAACTGCAGTTAAAAACGCTTTAGAGCACACCACGCTGTCGGGTACTTTATTTAGGCCGTGGTTGAGACACTAAAGGGGAAAAAGCTCTAGGCGGTGCTTGGAAATTGTAGAGTCAAGATGATTGAAGCCAGAGTCTAATTGCTGTGTGTGTGTGTGTGTGTGTGTGTGTGTGTGTGTGTGTGTGTGGTGGTGGGGGGGAATGTATCTGGAATCTGAAGACACGTGAGTTTAACAGCCATTTTCTGTCAATAGAATCACACTGGAGACTCTTTAAAGAGCAGGAGGAATGGAGTAGGTATACTCCAGGGCAAACCTGTCATGGCCTAGTGGGTTAAGCAAAAGGCCAGAGTCCAAGTGCTCCTCCATTCTTTCCCCACCTCTGCTAATGGCTGGCCTTAATTCTCTGCTTTGATATAACTTTTTGCCAACATTCGGGTGGTAAATATGCTGAGCCCCGGGGTGGGAATATGGGGGCGCCGATTGGTGAAGGGAATTGCCCAAGTCACATGATTACCCAGGTCTCATAGCTCTCAAGCCAATACTTTCTTGGAGTGGTGTAACCAGCTGGGTTGTCTCTGGAGCCTCTTGGATTATTTTCTCTCCTGTGCAAAACATGTTGAGTGGTGGAGGCCATCCCAGTCCATGGCTTGCTGGTGCCCTTCATTCCACCGGAATCTGTAGAGGCAGAAACCAGATTTCAGTGTAATGAAGCCCATCAGACATGGAATTCAACTCCTCACCTTCATGCCCTTGGAGAGAATGTTGACCAAAAGCTCATATTGGGATCTTAGCCCCATGTCCAGACATTGTGCTGCCACGCTGCCGATTCAGTGTTAAGGTGGCTGCAAAGTTCAAGGCTCCTGTTGCAATGTTAACTCGTCTGCACTGCACACACGCCATATTTCCTAGGATTGTTTTTTCTAATTAAACCTGCAGCTTAATTAAGGAGAGATGGCATGGTCCCAGGATGAGACTTGGAATGAGGAGATCTGGGTTCTAATCCTGGCTCTGACCGTTAGCGTGACTCAATTTACCCCCAAGGGTGAAATGCGAAGGACGATCGTTACCATCCCCACTTCCCATTGGTCTTGGGAGGCTTAGTCAATGGGTGTTTGGGATGATCTGGGCCGCTGTAATGTTCCTATTGGAGTTCTGACTTTCACAGTGCCTGACTCCTGCGAATCTAACTAGCATTGCATTGGTCCTAGCATTGAATAGGTTATGTGCTGCATCCCTTGGTTCTTTCACGTCTGCGCAGGGGACATGACACACTTTCATCCTCCGGGGGAGGAACATTGATACTATCAGGCTACGTCTACACTACGAGCTGGGATGTGATTTCCCTGCCTGAAGGGTGGTGGAGGCAGCTGGACCTCCGCTGCCATTACCCGTGCTACGGTGCCAATGCTGCTATTTATACTCGCACGAACTCGATGAGCACTAGTGCGAATACGTGTGCACGAGCAAGGAAATCGCACCCCTCGCTTGTAGTGTAGACCTAGCCTGAGTGGGTTGGACCTGGGCCTCACCTGCCTGTCATTGGTAAAATCCTCTGCTCTGAATTTGTCACGTGTCCTGCACTTGCTCCATGTGCCAAACTGCCCCTGATGTGATTGGAACACCAATTTCACACCTGGGAGAAACTGAGGCATAGAGCGATGAAAATGTGGCTCTGATCTGAAAAAAGTCTTCAGTGGGGGTCTGTGGATGCTTGGCTCCTGGAAAAATGTGGCCAGGTTTGAAAATGTTGGTCTAAGTGACCTGGGTGTGATCAAATGATGAATCAGTGGCGGAGTTAAAAAGAGAACCGAGGTGTCCTGTCTCCAAGAGCCTTTCTAAGCCACTAACTACAGCGAATCACTCAGGTGTTTTTCTAGATTTATACACAACAGCAAGTATGGTCTGCCGAGCAGCAATACAGCGGGTATCAGCCTTTTGTTTGAGATCACGATAATAGTGCTCATGCTAATAAAACTGGGCAAATAATGATTGTTTGACTTGCTCAGGTACCAGGAAAAATTTCTTGTGCTGCTGTATTAATTTAGATGGAATAAATGGACCTAAAAGTATTTACATAGCTCAGTCGCTGTCCAACATTAAACAGCACTAAGGTTCGGCATTTGGTGTACAGAGACCTCAGCCTGCTTAGGATGTTGGCAAACACGCCGTTAACAATCCTTTTCACCTTTATGAAAGATTAAGAAAAGAAGGAAAAACAGTTAAAGCATTTGAAATGTGAAGTATTGAATGAAGCTTTCATTTTAACAACCTCCCTTGTTCCTGTTGCCTTTAGGAGGAGAGAGATTTTAGAAGGAAAAACCCCCTTTTCCGACAGTCTCTTAGGGGGAATCAGAGCTGGTGATAACTGTCCTTTTGGGGGAAAAGAGAGGAAGTCAGTTGAGATAGGCTGGAGCTGCTGCTGCTGTTAAAGTCCGATCCTGTTTCATCTCGGGTGGCGGTTGGGATCCAGCTGTAGCCAGCAAAGGTGGCGATGTCATCTGGGTCCCTCTCCCTGGCCTGGTCTGGTCAGGACATCTCTCAGGATTAGGATGAAGAGGTTCCGGGGTCCCAGGAGGTGCTTGGAGCGGCCAAGGGGAAGGGGCGGCACGTCGGGCTGTTCGGCGGCAATTCGGCGACAAGTCCCTCTCGGAGGGAAGCACCTGCCACCAAATTCCCGCTGAAGAAGAAAGCGGCGCAGTGGAGCTGCCGCCGGAGTGCCACCGATCGCAATTGTGATTGCGGCTTTTTTTTTTTTTCCTGCCATTTGGGGAGGCAAAAACCCTGGAGCCGGTCCTGTCCCTAAGTCTCTTCTTTTAAGGACCCCAAAAGGGAGTGATGGGTGGAATAGCCCACTCCCTCTTTATTGGTTCATTCATTTCTGGTCCCGCATTTACTGGTGTACCAGGCATGCTCTTACCACAGCCTTTGAGTTATATCAGGACTTTTTGTTTGGACGAATTCATTCTGTCTCCCTTTCAACCCTTTTCCCATCAACATTTGTAGTTATACATTATTGTGACATCTGATGGACCTACTTACTGTGGAGCTCACAGTTCGGGTAACTTTGTAGGCCCAGTTATCCCGACATCGCTCACACACCGTATCACAGATTGAATTAGGCAAAGCGCAGTGTGGAACTGGCTGATCATCCAAAGGTTTCTCTGTCTGAGGTGTATGCTCTAGTGAACCCAACCCCGGCGGATCAGCCCAAAGTTCTGACACGAATCCAAGCTTCCGTCAAGTTGAAGGGTATTCATGTCTGAGGCTCAGGTGGGGCCTAGTGAAAGGGGACTAGCTGCCAAGTTCATGGGAGGATTTCAAAGACCTTTACAAACATTAATTGGAGCCTCTCATCCCCACTGCGAGGTAGTTAAGTCATTGCCCCACTTTTACAGATCGGGGCATTGAAACGAAGAGCATGTTGACACTTCAAGCTGGGGGTGTGATTTCCATCTCAAGAAGACATACCCGTGCCAGCTCTGATTGAGCTAGCATGCTAAAAATAGCCACAGCATGTCGCTCTGAGCTAGGAATCACGCTACCAGCTCCAAGTGTAGGCATATTTTAAGTAACTTGCCCATGGTCAGACAACAAGTCTCTGGCAGAGTCAGGACTAGAACCCAGGAAACCTGACTGCCAAACATCTGCTCCAGACACCTGTCACTGCATTTCTTTGGGCTAATGCTTTTGTTAACCAGCTATTGTTTGTTTGTTTTTAAAGGGAGATCCAGGTCCACCCGGCAAAGGAGTGGAGATCAAGGTAAATAAAAACATGTGGAAAATTATAATATTGATACGCTGTCTCTCCATCCCTGTTTCTCTCACTGTGTTTCTCTGTCCCTGGGTCTCTGAGCCCCGCCCCCAGGCGCTAGGATTCAGAGACAAAATCCTAAGAAAGCCAGTGTAGAACAAGACGCTAAGGAGCTAGTCATAAATCTTACCCCATTGCTGCAGTAAGATCAAATCGTTTGGCCTTCCGGTAGGATCCAGGTTAGAGACATTAACCAGGATGGGTGCTGTGTGGGTCACTGCTGCAGCTCTGTAGAGAGATCCCTTGTGAAATTTAATATGAACTAACAGGCAGCTATGAATGTGGCTCCCTGCCCTGCAGCTCCGCTGAGCAGTCTGGAACACAGAATGGGGGTCACTGGTTAGTGTCTGTTGGATTCTCAGGCATAGCAAAGGCTAGAAATGCTTTATTGCCTCTGTGGCCATCAGATTCCAACCTTTGCTCTGGGGATGCTGATCTCACCCTCATCTTGTGCGCGTTGGTCAACTCTCAGCTAAGCAATTGTTGCATCACTTGGGGCTACCCTGGAGAGTCAGCTGGAAGCTTACATTCATGCAGAACATCTACCTTCTAGCTAGGGTAGACAGACAAGAGCACATCACACCTGTGCTTCCGTCTCAGTTCTGAACCACTGGACATCCAGGTGCAAATCGAAGGCTTGGCCATGGTCTGTGAAGCCCTAACTACTCTCAAAGTACCTGCTTACTGTATCTCAGAGTTCACCTTCCACCCATTGGTGCCACTGCAGAAGTTGCAAACAATGGGATGCTTAGGTTTTCAGCCTCCCGGGATTACGGCCCTGGGTCTGGGGTAGGGCGTTCCCAGTAGGGCTCTGGCATTTGCTCCCAACAGGGATCCATCAGGGCACAATGCAAGGCACATGTTTGTACAGCACCTAGCAGAATGGGACTCCATTCTTGGTTGGCCTTTAGGCACCACCATAATAAACATGATTAATTATCATTAATCTCCATCGAGGTTTTCACCTAACGCTGAGTACTGGATTGTCTCTACCAGTCGGTTTCTTTCCAGTGCTGCCTATTATCATAGTATCTAAGAGCGGTCTCCTGGCCCAGCTGCCCAAGGACACGAGCTCCTCTCACACAGCATTTTCACATAGGTGACGGAGGAGGAATGTATGGTTCCCTACTTTGGGAAGTGATGTTTCTTGCTAACCACATTATGTACCTAATCATTGTGGCCTGTTAATGAGAACCCAATGGGACATTCGCTGCTGAAAGAGCCGATCGGCCCACACATGTAAAACTCTGCACCTACCCTATTCCCATGATGCAAGGTCCGATGTTACGTCTGTCCAAGCCAATGACAAAGCTTCCATTGACTTCAATGAGAGCAGAATCCAGCCATCAGTATCTAGGGGCTTATCACTGCTCATCTGTGGAGGTTATGCTTGAGTTAATGTTATTTCCCTTGGTGGTAAATTGTATAGTCAATTGCTTACTCTGAAACCACGCTTTGGTTTGTTATGAAATATACTCCAGAGACTAAATAACCAATATCAGTCCGGTTTATTGCTAAAAGACACTAATCATGTAGTGCAGGAAAAAAGGTTCAACATGATACCAGCTTCCAGGAAGCCGTCTCGTGCAGCGTGGTTGAATTCACTTTACACAGAAGGCTTGCTTCCAGAGTGACACATTTCAGCTAGGAGCATTTATAGGATGATTTCACAAGTTACAAACCTCTTTGCACATCACTAGAATTCAACCCACCAGTTCATAGCAGTTTCTTAACTTGTTGTTCTGTACCTTTCTTATCTTGGAGACTAGCTTTCCAGGTACTGGTCCAGGACGGTACCTCCCCAGCTCGTACCAGGGCAGAACATTAACGTGGTTTGCCATTGGCAAGTTTTCTATTTTCTAATGCCAGCGCTGACTTCAGCTTTGCAAAGTGTTGTGGGATAATTGATGGGTGAAGAGAATTCAGTTAACATAACTTCCCAACACTTCTTTCTTTCTTTCCTTTTCTTTTCTTTTTAAATGTATATTATATCCATGCACATAATATCTATTAATGTGGTGTGTGCTACACCCAACATATGTTCATTGGCTAACACTCTTCATTCCTAATTCAGGATCTGGAGAGACTTTTTGAAGCCTATGGGATCAAGGTATGTGAATATTTTACTTTCTTTCTGAATGTTTGGCCCACTGCTGGCTCGCAGCCAGTTCCAGATGGAAATGGGACAGGGGGTGGGGCCCAGCTGGCCGTGAGCTGGTATGCAGCGGGGGGCTGTGCTGATGGAGCAGCAGGAGGAGCGGCCGGCCCCGTGCACTGCATCTTCGCCCTGCCACCAGCCTTGCATGGCCACCCCCTAGGGTTGTCGACTGTCTAACACACAAACCCAAACACCCTTGCCCCGCCCCTGCCCCTAGGCCATGCCCAGAGCTGGCTCCAGGCACCAGCTTAGAAAGCAGGTGCTTGGGGCGGCCACTCCAGAGGGGGGCGGCACGTCCAGCTATTCGGCGGCAATTCGGCGGAGGGTCCCTCACTCCCGCTCGGAGTTGCCACCGAAGCGCTGCAGATCGTGATAGCGGCTTTTTTTTGGGAGGGGGGGTGCTTGGGGCGGCAAAAACCCTAGAGCCAGCCCTGGCCATGCCCCTGCCCGTCCCCTTCTCCAAGGCCCTGCCCCCACACACTCCATCCCTCCTCCCTCCATCATTTGCTTTCCCCCACCCTCACTCACTTTCACTGAGCTGGGGCAGGGGGCTGGGGTGTGAGCTCTGGGCTTGGGGGTGGGGCCGATGGGTTCGTAGGGGGCTCCGGTCTGGGGCAGAGGGTTGGGGTGCAGGAGGGGATTCTGGCTCTGGGAGGGAGTTTGGGTGCAGAAGGGGGCTCAGGGCTGAGGCAGGAGCTTGGGGTGTAGGTTCTGAGAGGGAATTTGGATGTGGGAGGGGGCTCAGGGCTGGGGCAGCAGAGGGTTGGGATGCAGGAGTGGGCTCAGGGCTGGGGCAGGGGGTTGGGGTGCAGGCTGTGGGCTCTGGGAGGCAGTTTGGGTGCAGGAGGGAGCTCCGGGCTGTGATAGAGGGTTGGGGCATGGGAGGAGATGGGGGCTCTGGGTGGCGCTTACCTCCAGTGGCTCCCGAAGGTGGCATGTCCCTGCGGCTCCTAGGCACAGGCATAGACGGCCAGATGGTTCTGTGCAGTGCATGCTGCCACCCCTGCAGCTCCCATTGGCCACGGTTCCTCGCCAATGGGAGCTGTGGAGTCGGCGCTTGGGGCGGAGGCAGCATGCAGAGACTCCCTGGCCGCTCTTGCCTGCACCTAGGAGCCATAGGGACATACCGCCGCTTCCAGGAGCCAAGCGGAGCCAGGACAGGTAGGAAGCCTGCCTTAGCCCCGCTGCACTGCCCCTGTCAACCAGACTTTTGGCCTGTTAAAATCTCCAGCATTGCTTTCAGTAGCAACCAGGAGATTGAAGCCGATTCCGGGAGACTCCTGGTCAATCCGGGAGGGTTGGCAACCCTACCACCCCCATCGTTGGCCACTGAACTCCCCCCCCCCCCACTCACCGCTGGTGGGCGGGCGGCTGGCGAGCAGGGATCCAGCCAGCAGCAAGACCCGCCAGTCCTGCTGGATGGGAGACAGGAAATACGGGACAATTTGCCCGTTTTAAAGAAAAAGTCGGGACACCTGCAGGAGGGCTTAAATACAGGACTGTCCCTTTAAAAATGGGACGTCTGGTCACCCTAGCTCTCCCTTTCCTGATTTTTCCAGACTTCCCCTCCCAGGGCCTCTCCCTGGCAGGGGCACCCGAAGAGGGGGGCTATGGGGCCATCACTTTTAAGAGCTGTAAGGGCATGCGACAGGGTGGAGAGGAGCGAATAGGGAGCGTGGAAGGAAACAGCAAGGAAATGGGGCTTCGGGGGAAGGGTGGTGCGAGGGCAGGGCCTCGGGGCGGGAGGGGCGGTGCTGCCCACGCTCTTAACTGCAGTTTGCTGATGAGGCACAGGGGCACTAGCCCTGATGGCCAGTCCCTCTTAAATAGCTAGTGTCACCTAGAGACAACCCCCCCCCATATCTCACTGTCTGGAATGCCTTTATCCAGTGCTGTATCCCCATCACACAGAGGGGAAACTGAGGCACAGAGCGACCAGATCCTCCATGTACTGAGGCTCCTGACTCCTGTTGAAATCAATGGGAGTTAGGTGCCTAAGTACTTTCGATGAGCTGTGCCTAGGTCATAGACGGAGTCTGTAGCACAGAAGGGAATTAATCTTGGCTTTTCCGAGTCCCAGCCATTGGCCCCGCCTCCCTCCACAGCAGAGGTAGAACACAACTAATCAGTGTCCAGAATGACCTCGGGAGAGATTGGTGAGCATAGAAGTGGTACACACACTTGTGGTGAAAGTCTCCCGTGCTGGTAATTCTGGGACCTTTCACCAGAAGGCAGTTCCACGGGGTACTGGCACTTCCTGGAGATCTGCAGGCGTCTGTCTGTCCATGTTCCAGGCAACGCCCCTGAGTGCATGTGTATCCTACTCTCACGTTGAGTGGGTTCTGCCTTTCTCAGTTACCTTGGGGAGCAGCGGGGGACAGGGAGAGAGGTGGTCATTGTTTGATCATTGATTGTTGATGTGCTGTTGCAGCTGGCGCTACTGAAGGAACTGACCGATCTGCTCCTGAGGGATGGGCTTGAAGCGCTGATCCAGAGGCGAACCAGCTCCAGGAAAGGCAAGCCCGCCAAGAAAAAGGAGGGATCTACACAAGCTACGGACTATGCTGTGAGTATTCATCCTCCTGAACTTCAGCGGCATCAGAGAGAAGAAGGGGAGGAGTGCGGGGGGAAATGGAGGCACCGAGAAATGGCTTGTTCAGGGCTCCAGAGAAAGTCATTGGCAGAGCCAGGAATAGAGCCCGTTCTCATTGACACCAAGTCCTGTGGTTTCAATATCAAGATCTTCTTTCCCTTCCCCTCCCCTGTGGTGTTATCATTGCAAGGAAGACTGGGGCTGCTGGTAGCAATGGTGGCTGGGAGCTGCAGGAGGACAGTTTATTGTCATGCAGATTCATAGAATCATAGAATATCAGGGTTGGAAGGGACCTCAGGAGGTCATCTAGTCCAACCCCCTGCTCAAAGCAGGACCAATTCCCAACTAAATCATCCCAGCCAGGGCTTTGTCAAGCCTGACCTTAAAAACCTCTAAGGAAGGAGATTCCACCACCTCCCTAGGTAACCCATTCCAGTGCTTTACCACCCTCCTAGTGAAAAAGTTTTTCCTAATATCCAACCTAAACCTCCCCAACTGCAACTTGAGACCATTACTCCTTGTTCTGTCATCTGGTACCACTGAGAACAGTCTAGATCCATCCTCTTTGGAACCCCCTTTCAGGTAGTTGAAAGCAGCTATCAAATCCCCCCTTATTCTTCTCTTCTGCAGACTAAACAATCCCAGTTCCCTCAGCCTCTCCTCATAACTCATGTGCTCCAGCCCCCTAATCATTTTTGTTGCCCTCCGCTGGACTCTTTCCAATTTTTCCACATCCTTCTTGTAGTGTGTGGCACAAAACTGGACACAGTACTCCAGATGAGGCCTCACCAATGTCGAATAGAGGGGAACGATCACGTCCCTCGATCTGCTGGCAATGCCCCTACTTATACAGTCCAGAATGCCATTAGCCTTCTTGGCAACAAGGGCACACTGTTGACTCATATCCAGCTTCTCATCCACTGTAACCCCTAGGTCCTTTTCTGCAGAACTGCTTCCTAGCCATTCGGTCCCTAGTCTGTAACAGTGCATAGGATTCTTCCGTCCTAAGTGTAACCCTTCTGCCCATCTAAGTTGGCAGCAACAAGGGCCGGGTTCTGTATCTAGGGGTTCCGTTTCAATAACACAATGCAAAACCGGCTCGAGCCCCCACCCAGTGACCTGGGACAATTACATACCACCCCCTGGGCGCCTCTAAGAGGCAATACTTCCCCTCTCGCAAGCACGGAGTCTGAGTGTAACAGAAAATGTTTAATAACATGAGGTAAACAACATCAGCATTAAATTGGAAAAACACCAGAACTAGAGTTCTTAGACCAAACCATGAGCGAAGACCCACCCCAGCAAATTGGGCCGTGTCCTCTCCCATTGGTTCTTGAAACCAGCGACCCAAGAATCACCAAAGTCCCAAAAGTCCACCAATCCCAAAGTCTCTTGGGTCCAGCAACCCAAGAATCACAAAAGTCCGACAACCCCCCCAAAGTCTCTGTCCATGATCAGTGCAGCCCCAGAGTTCAAAAGGGGGGGGGGCGAGCAGGGTGTTAAGGGGCACCTTACGTGATCCGAGGCCAACCGGCTGCTTCTCCGTGGGGTTCCACCGCAGCCTTCACCACGAACTGCTCCATTCCACCTGCCGTCCCACTCCTGCCGTCCCCGAACTGCTCTGGCAGCTGCTCCGCTCCGCTCACCGACCTGTGAGCCGTGCCGCTCCGCTCCGCTCACCGACCTGTGAGCCACGCCGCTCCGCTCACCGACCTGTGAGCCACGCCGCTCCGCTCCGCTCCCCGACCTGTGAGCCGAGCCGCGCCGCTCACCGACCTGTGAGCCGCTCCGCTCCGCTCCGCTCCGCTCCGCTCCGCTCCGCTCCGGCCGTCCCTTGGGCTGCTCCCACAAGGCTCTGCTCTGCTAGCTGCTCCTCCAGCTGCTCCGCTCACCGACCTGTGAGCCGCTCCGCTCACCCCCGCTAAGCTAAGCTAAGTTAGCTTAGCAATAGCTTCAGGCTCCCCCACTAGTTAACACAGCCTCAGTGATCTCAGCTCTTAAGTAGCTTTAGCTCTTTTGTGATTTCAGCTCTTAGTGATTTCAGTTCTTAGTGATTTCAGCTAGTAGTAGGGGAGCCCCAGTGCTGGTGCACTATTGGCCCAAAGTGAACTCAGCTCAGCAGTCTGTAACTAGACTCCTAAGGGAATCAAAGTTAGCTCTGACATTCAACAGTGGAGAGAGGAGGAGGTCCAATTGGTGTTTCAGGCCCACAAAAGGGCCCCACACCACCAGGTACCGATACCTGTCCCCATCCTCTCTCAATTCACTGGGTTTTGTAACCCATGCCCCTTGACAAGCAAATGCTACCTAGGTAATGGTGAATGATTCACTCAGTCCTTCTGTCATACAACAGTTCCACTGGCCTTGATTCACAGAATCAGGTAACAAAACTTTATTCTTCCTGCCCCAATAACAGAGAAACTGGGGATCCCACACCAGCCAAAGTAACCACTTTGAGTTGCTGTGGTTTCATGCCAGGCGAGTGGGTGTGCCTATGCAAACAAGATCAGCCCCTGGAGTTCTTTTCCACACTCGCCATAATTCACCACCAGATGTCAGGGTAGAGCTTATCCTGACTCTGCTTACATAAGTGCAGGACTCTGCACTTGTCCTTGTTGAACCTCATCAGGTTTCTTTTGGCCCAATCCTCTAATTTGTCTAGGTCCCTCTGTATCCTGTCCCTACCCTCCAGCATATCTACCACTCCTCCCAGTTCAGTATCATCTGCAAACTTGCTGAGAGTGCAGTCCACGCCATCCTCCAGATCATTAATGAAGATATTGAACAAAACCGGCCCCAAGACCGACCCCTGGGGCACTCCTCTTGAAACCGGCTGCCAACTAGACATGGAGCCGTTGATCACTACCCGTTGAGCCCAATGATCTAGCTAGCTTTCTATCCACCTTATAGTCCATTCATCTAGCCCATACGTCTTTAACTTACTGGCAAGAATACTATGGGAGACTGTGTCAAAAGCTTTGCTAAAGTCAAGGAATAACACATCCACTGCTTTCCCCTCATCCGCAGACCCAGTTATCTCCTCATAGAAGGCAATTAGGTTAGTCAGGCATGACTTGCCCTTGGTGAATCCATGCTGACTGTTCCTGATCACTTTCCTCTCCTCTAAGTGCTTCAGAATTGATTCTTTGAGGACCTGCTCCATGATTTTTCCAGGGACTGAGGTGAGGCTGACTGGCCTGTAGTTCCCCGGATCCTCCTTCTTCCCTTTTTTAAAGATGGGCACTACATTCGCCTTTTTCCAGTCATCCAGGACCTCCCCCAATCGCCATGAGTTTTCAAAGATAATGGCCAATGGCTCTGCAATCACATCCGCCAACTCCTTTAGCACCCTCGGATGCAGCGCATCCGGCCCCATGGTCTTGTGCTCATCCAGTTTTTCTAAATAGTCCCGAACCACTTCTTTCTCCACAGAGGGCTGCTCACCTCCTCCCCATGCTGTGCTGCCCAGTGCAGCAGTCTGGGAGCTGACCTTGTTCGTGAAGACAGAGGCAAAAAAATCATTAAGTACATTAGCTTTTTCCACATCCTCTGTTATTAGGTTGCCTCCCTCATTCAGTAAGGGGCCCACACTTTCCTTGACTTTCTTCTTGTTGCTAACATACCTGAAGAAACCCTTCTTGTTACTCTTAACATCTCTTGCTAGCTGCAACTCCAAGTGTGATTTGGCCTTCCTGATTTCACTCCTGCATGCCTGAGCAATATTTTTATACTCCTCCCTGGTCATTTGTCCAATCTTCCACTTCTTGTAAGCTTCTTTTTTGCGTTCAAGGTCAGCAAGGATTTCACTGTTAAGCCAAGCTGGTCGCCTGCCATATTTACTGTTCTTTCTACACATTGGGATGGTTTTTTCCTGCAACCTCAATAAGGATTCTTTAAAATACAGCCCGCTCTCCTGGACTTCTTTCCCCCTCATGTTATTCTCCCAGGGGATCCTGCCCATCAGTTCCCTGAGGGAGTCAAAGTCTGCTTTTCTGAAGTCCAGGGTCCATATTCTGCTGCTCTCCTTTCTTCCTTGTGCCAGGATCCTGAACTCGACCATCTCATGGTCACTGCCTCCCAGGTTCCCATCCACTTTTGCTTCCCCTACTAATTCTTCCCGGTTTGTGAGCAGCAGGTCTAGAAGAGCTCTGCCCCTAGTTGGTTCCTCCAGCACTTGCACCAGGAAATTGTCCCCTACACTTTCCAAAAACTTCCTGGACTGTCTGTGCACCGCTGTATTGCTCTCCTAGCAGATATCAGGGTGATTAAAGTCTCCCATGAGAACCAGGGCCTGCAATCTAGTAACTTCTGCTAGTTGCCGGAAGAAAGCCTCGTCCACCTCATCCCCCTGGTCTGGCGGTCTATAGCAGACTCCCACCACAACATCACCCTTGTTGCTCACACTTCTAACCTTAATCCAGAGACTCTCAGGTTTTTCCGCGGTTTCATACCGGAGCTCTGAGCAGTCATACTCCTCTCTTACATACAATGCAACTCCCCCACCTTTTCTGGTGATTTGTAGTAGCTAATACTGTTATGCCATCATATTATGTTGGAACGTTTTAATGGCTGCTATCAAGTGGGTCTTTGATCTTGTTAAAGCGTACAGGTGAGGTAACCACCCTTCAGGCTAAATGAAAGGAGCAAGTAAGCTACTTTATGGAGTGAGATAATTGGAGACAATAGAAGATATTGCCCAAGGCAATCAGACACGTGGCAAAACCTGAGCAGGGCTAAGCCATGTGGGCTGAGAGGGTTCCCTAGGACTGGTTGCAAATCCAGGTACTAGAGGATTGCTTGGCAAACTGTTTGTGTAGGTTAGAAGTAGAAAGCCAGCAGAAAATGAGAGCAGCTGTCATGGACACAATCCTCACAGGGACCAGAGCCAGAGATCCTGGGGGCACAGGACTGGCTGGAAAGGCAGGATTGGAAACTGTGAGCAAGGAAACTGCCCGCTGTTGTTTGTTTCACTGTGTTCAGGGAAACCGGACTTTTTCTACATTCTTTACAAATAAACAGGATCACTCCAAAGAATATATCTGGCTCGCATAATCAATTTCTGCCCCTAACAGAAACAACCCAGCCAGGCCCTGAATATTGGCTGATTGCTTGGGCCAAATGGACAACAACATTTTAACCGACTCACGGGGCTTTTCACCTTAAAAAATCCCAGAGTGCTTTGGGCAGCCATCTGCTGCAAATGGCCTGGAACCAAACCATCAGAGCCAAACACCCCGGAAACGTGGGGTGTTTGAAATCTGAACCCAGGTCCAGATGGCCCTTCTCTTGACAAGCGAATGCAAAGCCTGGATGTGAAAAGCCCCAGGGGTGTTTGAAATTGTTGTGCAGATTTTGGTTTTGTCTACACAGCAAGCGACAGCAGGTCTCAGAGCCCCGGTCTGCAGACTCCAGCTCGCAAGGTTCGCGCTACCAGCACTAAGAACAGCCGTGTAGGTATTCAGGCTTGGGCTGGCTCTTGGGCTCTGAAGCCTAGGGAGGGGGATGGGCGTCTACACCGCTGTTTTTAGTGCTGGAGCCCGAGTCTGTAGATCTGGGCTCTGGGGCTTGCTGCCATGGACTGTGTAGACGGACCCTTTGTGACCTGGTGGCCCCATCCCTACTGTACCCATTCGGCCCCATTGAAATGCAGCCACCTCTGGGGAGGGAGAGTGGCAATCAGCTGGCGCACAGCTATGGTAAGAGGGGAAAATTTGGCCAGTGGTGCTGGAGCTAATCTCTACAGTCCTCAAGAGTAGCAGGCGCTCACCACAGAGAGCGGACAGGCTTCCTCTGCAAGACCTTCAAACAGCTGGTCTCACGGAACTCAATTAAATCTACCAGGAAAGGCTCACGGTCTCGTCTGACCCACTGGGAGCCCATGCTAAGATCACTCAATTGGGTCTAACCACTTTTCTTGGGATTTACAGGCTTCGTTGAAGTATGATTTTTCTAGCGACCCTCTTACCAGTATAGAAGTCACTGAAGAAGACCTGAGTATTGATGTCGGGCATCAGCTTACAGTTCCAGCAGCTGTAGGACAATCTACTAAGGTAACAATAAGTTGAGGCGGTTTAGTAGGATTCGTTCTTCGCATTTGGGGTTAATGGGTAGCTCCTAGGTTACTTAGCCGTTACTAGGCTGTCTTCTCTAGGCTATGTTCATGTTCTTGCACAGTGCCCATCACCCATGGTAATCTGAACACCTTCCAAAGATAAAGTCAGCGGTTAGCATCTGTTTCTCCATTTGACTAGTATTTTCAAAAGAGCCCAGTGTTGGTCTAACTTTTTTCCCTCTGAAGTCAATGGTACAAATCTACTTGACTTCATTGGAAGCAGAGTTTGGCTGAATGCAGAGAACACTGGTACATTTCATCCTTTGGTGTTGCCAGTTCCTGATGTGACGGTTTGGATCACAGAAACCCCCTTGGGGCTGCCAACCGATGTGCCAAGACTACTTCTGCCCCTGCTTTCCCTGCCAGTTTGGGACTCCAGAGCCCTGCCTGGTTGTGCGAGACACATTTGCCTGCCACAAACACAGACCCAGGTCTGAACCACGTCCTACAAACTGCAAGCTTAACTGAAAGCAGCTTAAGAAGTGTTCCTGTCTTTAACACTCAGATGCCCAGCTCCCAGTGGGGTCCAAACCCCAAATAAATCTGTTTTACCCTGTATAAAGCTTATACAGGGTAAACTCATAAATTGTTCGCCCTCTATAACACTGATAGAGAGAGATGCACAGCTGTTTGCTCCCCCCCGAAGGTATTAATACATACTCAGAGTTAAATAATAAGTAAAAAGTGATTTGATTAAATACAGACAGTAGGATTTAAGTGGTGCCAAGTAGTAACAGACAGAACAAAGTGAATTACCAAGCAAAATAAAATAAAACATGCAAGCCTATGCCTAATACAGTAAGAAAACTGAATACAGATAAAACCTCACCCTCAGAGGAGTTCCAGTAAGCTTCCTTTTACAGACTAGTCTCCTTCTAGTCTGGGTCCAGCAATCACTCACACCCCCTGTAGTTACTGTCCTCTGTTCCAGTTTCTTTCAGGTATCCTTGGGGTGGAGAGGCAATCTCTTGAGCCAGCTGAAGACAAAATGGAGGGGTCTCCCAGGGGCTTAAATAGACTTTCCCTTGTGGGTGGAGACCCTCCCCTCCCTCTGTGTAGAATCCCAGCTACAAGATGGAGTTTTGGAGTCACATGGGCAAGTCACATGTCCATGCATGACTCAGAACTTACAGGTAGCAGCCATGGTTCACATGCTACCTTGAAAGGCCTCAAGTAGACATCTTACGTGGATTGGAGCCTTCCAAGATCCATTGCCCGTTAAGTGTTTCTTGATTGGGCACTTGCAAATTCCTTTATAAAGAAGCTGACCAAATGCCTTACTAAGGCTATTTAAAATCAAACAAGTGTACCGTCAATATTCATAACTTCGAATACAACAGTGACACACGCATACAAATAGGATGAGTACATTCAGTAGATCATAACCTTTACAGAGATACGTTACATGGCATATACAGCATAAAGCATATCCCAGTTCTGTCATATATACATTCATAAGCATAGTCCCATACAGCATTATGGGGTGCAACGTCACACCTGAATCCATTGTGGGGCTTTTCTAATTTTCTCTGGATGAAAGGTTCGCGGCAGCTCGTTATCTGGGTACCCCCACCCCACCCCGTGTGCAGCTCGGTGGCAGGAAGTGATGCTTCTAACTGTGTTGCTATTTGAAACCCAGATACCAGTGCTTTGTCTTCATTTGTCGTTGGTTGTTTCATAAAATGACTGGCAGAAGGGTGGTCCATTGGTTAGGATGCTAGCTGGAGACTCAGGTTCAGTTCCTGCTCTGCTACAGACTTCTGGTATGGCCTTTGCCAAGTCACTTTGGAACAGATTTTTAAAGGTATTTAGGCATTGCTGCACTCAGTGCCTAACTGATTTAGAAACCTAAATCTCATTGAAAGTCAATGGGACTTAGGCTTCTAAGTCAGTTAGGCATTGAAATGTGGGCAAAGCAACATCGAAATACATTTTAAAAATCTGGGCCTTAGCCTCCCTTTGTTTCAGTTCCTCATCTGTAAATCGGGGCTCATCGCATTTTCCAGCGCTGCTGGGGTAAGATAAATGCATGAAAGGTTGTGAAGTACTCAGATACCCAGTATCTCCTGGAGACACTTGCCCAGGATCGCTTAAAATGGAGTGAAGTCCTACGTGATGGTCCCCTGCATTTTGAACTTGCTCGCCGACAAGCTGAAGAGGACAAGAGGCGTAGAAGGAAGGAGAGACTGGCTTCCAATCATGGTCAATAGCCTCCTGCTGAGATTGAAAACATCTGCCCTCATTCCAATAGAACTTGTGGTTCAAGAATTGGCCTTATCAGCCACCTGAGGACCCATAACTCCCATGGAAGATGATCATACTCAGTAACGAGTGATCGCCCATCATCATCATCATCACTCAGATACCACGTTGGTATCCAAGCTAGATAGCATTAAAGTGATTGCAGCATGGGATTATTAGCACTTTGCAAAGGTGGATGAGTAGCATTATCCCCATCTCACTGAATGGGGAAACGTCAGTTCAGAGAACTGAAGTGACTCACACAAGATCACACAACAGACCTAATAGAATAGAATCCAGGTCTCCTAGTTCCAGGCCCGTGGACCCATGTGAATGCAGCTCTTTGGAAGACGCCGGTTAGCAGGAAGCCTCTAGTCACACACAGACATTTCTTTCCGCTGTGCCTCTTCAGCCCCCTTTCCCTGTTTTGTTAGGATGTAACAGGTCAGAAGAAACCTCTGGTTGATGGGACAACAGCCATCAGTCCTGGTGACTACACCAAGATGGAAGTAATGGTAAACCAGATGCGCTCATATCAGAGACAGCCAGAGGCTGAGAAACGGGAAGGCCACCCTAGAGCTCTGAATGCAACTCGGCTACAAACTAGCCAAGAAGAGCCCACTGCAGGGCAACAACATACTGCTGAAAATACCTCTCTTGAGTGCCAAGAGGTGGATGGGTCAGTGATAAGGGAGAATGAAGAGGTAACCTTGAAAATCCCCTTGCATGCTTACCAGCTTATATTTGGTTTGTATGCCCAAGCTAGACCTGTTTGTTGTTGAGCATCTCATACACCAGGTCAGACCCAACAAAGGTGCTTCTGTGGAATTTATAAACAGAGACATTCTCTGTCTGAGGGTATCTTCCCATTAACCCCAAATGAGACCAAAATGTCCCCACAGACTCTCTGAATATTGCTTCTGACGCTCATTGAGGTGCCCACCTCAAAGCCCCGTTATAAAGCAAAAGGATTGGTCAGGCAACCAAAGGAAATGAGCTTACTTGTCCATAGCTTTCTGGAGACACCAACCTCACAGCCTGCTTCCTTTTAAAGGCCTCATGTGTGGAGAGGGTGACGTTTATATAATTTCCTTATTTCCCAGAATGCTGTGCCCCAAGCCGGGACTACAACATGGCAGCCAAGAGAGACTACATTTCCCAGCCATCCTGCTGTCTTGGATCTCAAGTATCCCTGAGCCTGACCACTCCCTTTCTCTTTCTGCCAGGGGAGTTCCAGCCCACCCTACTCCTGAGACTCCAGGCTTGGGCCTTAAAGCTGGGATCACCTGCATGAGCCTTGTCATAAACTTCAGACTGTTTCCCCAGTTAATTCCTCCCCCTCAGCGACTCGGCCCCCTGACCGAGGGGAATTTTTAAGTGGCAAACATGGGACAATGTAGTGTTGGCCCAAGTGCACTCCCTTGGAAGTCTCAAAGGGCCTATTTAGTCCATTGCACCCACTGAGGACTGTGTAGCCTACAGGAAACCCGTCACCCACCACCACAGAGAGATTCCAGTCATGGTCTGTGCTGGGATTTTAAAAATTAAATCAGATTTGCAGTGAGGTGCAGCCCTAGACACGGACATTCTCCTTTTCAGCACCAGCAAACATGCCCTGCTTCAAATACTGTCCCAATCCTCGCCAAGAGAGATCGGCCCTGAGTGCTCTAGTGCCGAGAGGGCAGTTCAGTCTCCATGCCCACTCCTCTCTTGGCCTCCGTTGAGAGTGGGTGCTAGCTGCCATGTGGATACAGGACTGGTTTTGAGATGAACAGAAACGCCACCTGGCTGATGGAGCCCGCAGATCGGATGGTGAACTGCCGAGCTTACATAGGGTCCCAAGAAATCTCTTTGTTTTTTTTGTGCTTAAATCCAGTCCTTTGCAGATATCTGTTTGTTGGGAATTGAGCTTACCTTGTGTGACCGGGGTCCCAGTGGGGGCCAGCTAAGGTTACTCAATTAGGGTGAACTGCAAAGAATGGGGCAGACAAACCCCAAAGCTGGTGGATATTCCGATACTTAGATTTACCAAGCCAGCATAAAACAGCTTCTTTATTACCTTACTGGTTGCCCAAAACCCAACAACACAGTTCCCTTAAAGCAAACCAGCCTCAAACCTCCATCCAGGTACCTAAGTCAAATATGATGAAGATTTCTGAAAATCATATAAAGAAAAGGTTCTACCAATCCCAAAGGATCAGACACATTATCACCCAGGTTAATGAATATTCCAGATCTTACCCAAATACACACTACAGCCAATTCTTATTAACTAAACTAAAATGTATTAAAAAAGAAAAGAGAGAGAGTATGGTTAAAAGATCAATATATATACAGACATGAGTTCAGTACTTAAGGTTCAGATTCATAGCAGAGATGGTGAGTTTGGTAGTTGCAAAAAGTTCTTTCAGAAATAGTTCATAGGTTATAGTCCAATGTCCAATATCATTGCAGGGTGTTCTAACTTAGGACAGGGATCTCAGTCCTTATGGCTTACGCTTCCCTTGTATGAAGCCTCAAGCAGATCTGAGATGACAGAATCAGGACCCACAGTGTCCTAGCATTCACTTGCCCATGCAGTGCTGGGTAAACAAGAGGCTTTTGATGTAACCTTTTGCTTTCTAAACACCACCAGTAATTAGTTACACAAATGAACATAGGGCAATTTATCCATTAGGCAGTCTATCACAAACTTCCAAGAGACATATAGACAATGACATTACTTCACCCAAGATTCATCTAAATGTTAATATTCCCTTTTGATCTCTGAATTAATAGTTATAGTGACAGACAGGAATTGTCTGTTTAAATGGCTAGCGTCTAAGATACATACAATTAGTGTCAAGTATCAGAGGAGCTTCTGCTCCAATAAGTCTGTTAGTCTAGAAGGTGCCTCAGGACTCTTTGTCAGTATCAAAGGGGTAGCCCTGTTAGTCTGCATCCACAAAAACAACGAGGAATCCGGTGGCACCTTAAAGACGAACCGATTTATTTGGGCATACGCTTTCGTGGGTAAAAAACCCACTTCTTCAGATGCATGGAGTGAAAATTACAGATACAGGCATAAATATACTGGCACATGAAGAGAAGGGAGTTACCTTACAAGTGGAGAACCAGTGATGACACTTCTAACAATATAGGTTTGCATTTCAAAGTTCTAACCTATCTACTAGGAATGGCCCCCTTTACCATTCGCATACCTTTCTAACATGACTTTAAAGATGGGCTTTGGGTCATTCCGCCTGCAATAGGATAGCGGCTGGGCCCTCACCTGCAGTGTAGATAGCGCAAGTTTAAGTCCCTGATCTTCCTGCCTCTCCCACATCCCACCTGAATGCCCTAACCTGTTGGCAGTTCTGGTCTTTTGATGCGTCTCTGTGGCCAAAAAGTCCATCCTGGACCTGCAAAACCTTCCCCGTGACATTTTTGTCAAAAACGATACCGTTCCCTGAAAAGTTTCGGTTTCAACGAATCGGTGTTTTCTGACCAAAAAACATTTCTTCAAAAAATTCCCACCCAGCTTTATCCATAACCCATAACCAGCCCCCTGAGCTACTCAGACTGCCCATGGTCTGCTTTTAAACAATACTCTTGTTGACAGCAGTGTGTCCTCATTTACAACGGAGCACTCAGGAGTCGGCAACCTTGGCTGTGCATCATTGTATGTGTAGTGTTTAATTGATCGTCATATTGCTATTGAATATCTGATAAAGGGAAAGGGTGTGTGTGAGAGGGAGTAATAAGACTTTTACCTCATGGACTGTATGTGACATAGGAGAGACGTGGTGCCTTAAAGAGAAATAACCTGCTTTTTTCAGGCTCGGCAGAGCCCATCTGGTCTTGCTCTGGGGTCAGAACCTCCCGCACTGGGAAACATTTCTGAGGAGACACCAGAGCCCTTGAAGAAGAGGAGGAAGGAGAAAGACGTGAGCAGAGTAAGTGCTTTGCGTGGAGATGTATAAAAATGTCCATTCGCTGACTTTCAATTAATCTCTTCCCACACGTGACCCTAAAATAGACACTAAGGGAAGCTGCAGCCAAGGGGCTAGTGTTGATTGTTGGGGATCTACAAGAAAGTTTTGCCTAGGCTGGTCATTAAGAAAAGCTTCTGAACTGTCAGGGCAGTTAAGCACTGGGACCAAATTATCTAGGGAGGTTGTGGAATCTCCATCAATGGAGGTTTTTAAGACAAACATCTGTCAGGGATGGTCTAGATCAGTGGTTCTTAACCTTTACTGCAGCCTGCACCCCTTTGGTTCTCAAAATCTGTTCTCGCACCCCTTAAACCTAGATATATTTTTGTTTGTATATTACAGTAATTGTTAAAAAATGTATAATGTTAATAAATACATTGGTTTGATGAAACAAAGTAGTTGTACTTACGTGCCTGTGCTTAATTTGTGTTTTCGATGATTTACCTTCTAAAAAAATCTGGCATGTTGCAACCCCAGGGGGTGCATGCACCCCAGGTTAAGAACCACTGGTCTAGATACTACTTAGTCCTGCCTCAGTGCCGGGGACTGGAATAGAATCATTGGACTGGAAGGGACCTCAAGAGGTCATCTAGTCCAGTCACCTGCACTCGTGGCTGGAGTAAGTATTATCTAGACCGTCAGTGCTTGGCTTAGGAACTCCTGAGGTCTAGCTCCGCATTCTCTCGGCTTCAGTTGGTTGGACCAGGCTGCCTCTGACTTGCTGCCTTCATTCTCTGCCATGCTCAGCCAGGCTCCATCCAGAGTCAGAATATCACTCCCCAGGAAATGGGTCCAGGGAGCTTCTGGCGCCCCTGAAGAAAAGGCCCTGGGGAGCGGAGGAAGGAGAAAGGAACCAACAGAGTAAGCCTCTGCACAGGCAGGGGTTTGACACCCTATGCCGTGTCTGGAAATCAACGAGTCTCCCTTGTCCCACCTGAGCCCAGTTGGGGGGGATTTCAGGGTAGGACCAGGAGATTTGAGGCTTTCACCCCTTCTATGTTGGCATTTCACACCTTTATATTTCTCTGCCCTTCTGCACATGCCCAATTACATCCCCTTCTCGGAGCCTGAAACGAGCCACTTTGGTGTGTGCATAGCCCAATGGCTGACAATAATAAACCAGCATGTTCAGTCTTGTGCTCCCGAGTGACCCTACACTAAGAAACCAGTGCCCTCAGCTCAGCAGCTCTCCAGCAATAGAACATAAGAACCAATGGTCCATCTAGCCCAACATCCTGGCATCCAAGAGTGGCCAACGCCCTATGCCCCTGTGGGCTAGCGATGGGGTTAAGAGAGGCACAGTAAGGAAATCCACTGTCATTTTCAAGCATCCAGGTGTTTATTAGAGAGAGAGAAATATTATTTTAGAAAATACTGGGAGATACGCTGGCCGGGCCCTTTGAACTGAGCTGAAAAACAGTGGTGTATCCTTACAAATACTGCTGCAATAATAGGCAGTGGGTTCTGGGTAGTTTGCGGCAACGATGCACATCAGGACGAAATCCAACTCTGATTAGAACAGACCTGCTGCCACTCCCCTCGCTTCAGGCCACAATCTTCTACATAATGCCTGGCTCTGTCCTGAGATTTCAGAAGGAATTCAGATGCAAATCAGTGTAACTGTGAGCTAGTGTTCTGGGACCACTAGAGGGCGCCCAACACACACGGGCCTGGAACATATGTATTGTAGCTCTGGAAACAGGTTCTCCGAACAAGGACACTATGGGAACTGGCAGGTTTCAAGATCTCTCCTGATGGCATATTTGTCTCTATTTCACTTCCCTGATTTTCCTTCTCCCTTCTCCAAGGGATATTTGAATGAAAACAAAATTCTTGTTGCTCAGAAGCACAGTCTGTGACCCAGATGTTCCTACATATCTAGCAGCGGTTAGAAATTGAGTCGAATCTGGCAGAGATCCAGCCTATTTTAGGAGTTTCTTGGTGCCTCTCCCTGGAGAGGAAAGTCTTGTGGTTAAAGGGCTACAGCAGGAACCAGAAGATCTAGGTTTATTCTGTGCTCTGCTACTGATGTCTCTGTGTGACCTTGGGCAAGTCCCTTAGGCCTCCGTTTTCAAAAGTTGCCCCTCTTTTGGGGTGCTTCAATGGTAGGGTGCCCAACTGGAGACATCTAGGCTTATCAGGGGTGCTGGGCACCCACAGCTCCCATTGATTTCAATTGGCATTTTGGGTAGAAAGCAGTCCCCAGGGGTCTTAGGTTTGGCACCCCAAAATTGGGGCTCCACAAATCCATGGCTACTTCTGAAAATGTCAGCTTCATTCCTGCAAGTTGTTTCATGTCAGCAGACCCATGGGGCTCCATGCAGGGGCCGCCCACGTGGAATAATTCATGGGCTCAACCTTTCTGTGGCTCAGTTTCCCCATCTATAAAATGGAGGTAATAATACCTATTCATCTACTTCAGAGGGGGATTGTGAGGCTAAATGTATTGATATGCTTAGATTCTGCACTGATGCGTGCCATAGCAGTGACTCTGAAAAGGATATGGGGCGATAGAGAACAAGCCACGGGACATGACCTCCCCGTGCAATGCTGTGGCAAAAAGGGGCTGCTGTGATCCTTGGCTGTATAAACAGGGAAGTAGTGAGTAGGGAAGTGATTTTCACCTCCGGATAGGGCCATGGTGAGACTAACACTGGAATGCTGCATCCAGTTCTGGTGTCCGCATTTTTAAAAGGCTATTAAAAACTACAGCGGGTGCAGAAAAGAGCCACGAAAATGATCTGAAGACTGGAGAAAATGCCCTATGGTGAGAGGGTCCGAGAGTTCAGTCTGGTTAGTTTGTCAAAAAGAAGCTTGAGAGGTGACTTGGTTACACCGTGTAAGTACTTCCGTGGGGAGAAGCGAGCAAGTACTTAAGGGCTGTTTTCTCTAGCGGAGAAAGACAGAACAAGAGCCAGTGTCTGGAAGCTGCACCCAGACAAACCCCAGTTAGGATTGTACCTAATTGGTGTCTACATTTGGCACAAAGGGATTAGTCCCTCAAACAAACTGGGAAGGGGAGAAGCAGATTTGGGGGTGGTGGAAGCTTCCTAAAAATGGGGGGGGCCACCAACACCAAACTGTGGCCCCACCCCCATGCTACCCCCCCCAGACCCCGCCCCCACGATGCCCTTTCTCCCTGAGGCCCTGTTCCCATGATGCCTCTTCCCCCAAGACCCCACCCCTCACTCACTCTTCTCCTACCTCTCCCTGCCCCGTCGCTTGCCCTTATGGATGGTAAAAAGTGGGAGGGCCATGGCCCCCTGCGCCCCACCTCTCCTTCCAGTACCCCTGGGTGGATTCGCCATCTCTTGTTGTCTTCAGCTCAAGATTGGCCGCCCTTCTGGACGCTGGGCTTCAGCCAAACACAAGATATGCGTTCGTCAAACCCAGGTTATTGGCAGACATGCCAAACCTGCGGAAAAAACGCAGAAAGTGGGCTTGTTTTCAGCTTAATTGGCTTGTGAGTTGCTTGTTGGCTAGTTTTTGGCTTGTAGCTTGTTTGGCTTGTAGCTTGTTGCTTGTTGTAGCTTGTTGCTTCTTTTTTTTTTTTTGATCGGCTCCCAGCAAGCAGGGGCAAAGGGGGTAAGCAGGGGCAAGGTGACAAGAGAGTCAGGTGCACAGCAGGCCCACCACAGTCCCAGACTGCACGCTGGAGGGATCTAGTCACAGAGTGTTGGGGTTCTTAGGGATTGGCTTGTTTTCAAAGAGGATTAGCTTAATTTTTGGCTAAATTGTGAAAGTCGGGGTGCTTATTTACTGCGTGAAAGTTGGCAACTGTGATTATTGGGCTCAGTTGGGTGAAATGTTGTGCCAGAGGCCAGACGAGATGATCTAATGGTCGCTTCTGGCCTTCTGCGAATCTGTAGAAAAGCCTAGACATTAAGTCAGGATCCCCGGATTGTAATGTCGTGTTTAGTTCCTATGGCAATAGTTATGGGCCCATCCCTGCCAGCACTCACTCCTGAGTGTCATCGCACTGAGACCAAACCCAGAAAATTCTGCCTTCAGGTGAGGAACAGTGGGGGGATGGGAGCAGAGAAACAGCTAGACCAAAAATACCCTACTTTCATGCAAATGACCCTTGCACCATCGAGGCAGTATTGGTTCTACAGATGGAACATTTCCCAGGAGTTCTCAGTAGGTCTGCAACAGGCCCTTTCATTCTGACAGCCAAACTAAACCCTCCGAAACGCCAAAGCCCATTCTAATCTCAACTTCAGAGCAGTCTCCTGCTGTTGATTTTGATGTAAAACTCCCCTGGACTTCATTGCGGGTTCTGTGTATGCAACAGGGGCAAGATACCAGCTTCCCTCTCCTCTTTACTTGCAGCGTGGCTCAGGTGTCTTTGGTTAAATAACCACATACCCACCAGGGGGAAATACAGCTAGAGATAAATATAGCCGGTTGTTGTCCCCATTAGCAGCAGCTCTAATCAGGAAGCATAACCATTAAAAGGTTCATGGGGCCCTTGACAGGTGTTGAGTTGACAATAACCCAAGCAGTTGGCTCCAGAGGTCCAATTTCTTGGTGGTAGAAGAGTTTACTAAAAGTGGGCTGTGGAATTAAATTAACTTGGTCGGAGAGAAAGGCAAAGCCAACCCAAGTAGTTGTGTCATACATAAGAACGGCTGTACTGGGTCAGACTAAAGGTCCATCTAGCCCAGTATCCTGTCTTCCGACAGTGGCCAATGCCAGGTGCCCCAGAGGGAATGAACAGAACAGGTAATCATCAAGTGATCCATCCCCTGTTGCCCATTCCCAGCTTCTGGCAAACAGAGGTTAGGGACACCATCCCTGCCCATCCTGGCTAATAGCCATTGATGGACATATCCTCCATGAACTTATCTAGTTCTTTTTTGAACTCTGTTCTAGTCTTGGCTTTCACGACATCCTCTGGCAAGGAGTTCCACAAGTTGACTGTGTGTTGTGTGCAAAAATACTTCCTTTTGTTTGTTTTAAACCTGCCGTCCTGGATGGGAAGTAGAAGTTACTTTCCTCCATTTGAGTAATAACAATAAGAGTACTGCCTGAGACCTCCCATCCAACCATCTTGGCCACTGCAAAGAATCCTATAGTGCCAATGCCAAGAGAGCTCCCAGTCTGAATTGTGCTGTTTTCTTTTGCAGCCTCATCATTCAGTGGGCAACAATGGTTCTTCTGAAGCAGCTGATACAGTCCTCCCAGACATAAATGTAACAGGCCACATCTGCTTGCCCTTGCTTAGCTCCTTCCACATCCCCCGCTCCACAGGAGGTAACATGTTTCAGGTCTTCGTGAGCCCGGCCTTGCTCCTGGAAATTGCTCCGTGCAGATCATTGAAGTCAACATAGGCGCAATGGCAAAGATGCACAGAGCAGCTTGCAGGCCTGGAGCCCTCGAGATAAAAGGTTCCTGCTATAGTCCCCGTAGCTATTATTCTGATTCTTTATTTGTAGCATGTAGGAGCCCCAGTCATGGACCAGGACCCCACGATGTTAGGTTTGTAAACATGGGAAAGTCACGTCACCGCTCTGGGCCTCAATTTTCCCATCTGTAAAATGGGGATAAAGATACCTCTTTTATAAAGTGCTTTGAGATCTACTGATGAGAAGGGCTAGATAAGAGCTGGGTATTCATATATAATTATTAATATATTAACAAATAGACAGTCCCCGCCCCAAAGTTTACAATCTAATCTAATCTATCGAGTCCCTTATCTTTTAAATTATGTCATTATAGCAAGCACAAGTAGCATCCACTGTAGTTAAACTGTATAGCTTCTGAGGGTCCTGTGGCACCTTTAAGACTAACAGAAGTATTGGGAGCATAAGCTTTCGTGGGTAAGAACTTCACTTCTTCAGATGACATCTGAAGAAGTGAGGTTCTTACCCACAAAAGCTTATGCTCCCAATACTTCTGTTAGTCTTAAAGGTGCCACAGGACCCTCTGTTGCTTTTTACAGATTCAGACTAAGACGGCTACCCCTCTGATACGTGTATAGCTTCTGTTTATCACCCTCTTTTCCCGTCCTTGTAACTTTCCAAAACTTTCATTTTGGGGGCTGAAACTTTCCTCTCTTGGTAAAACCTTCCAGGTAGGAAAGTGGGTTTTTTTCCCCCCTAGAGCATTTCAGCAAATTCCTTTGGGTTGTCTGGAGTTTGACAAGGTGGGGGAAGGAACCAAACCACCGCTTTAAAAAACATTCTTGTAGATATCATAAAATCCACCCACCTAAAGGGCATACTCGTCCGCACCTACTCAGTGGGGTGCACCAGTGATGTCTGGCCCGAAGCAAGAGGATGCACCTGTTACAGCTTTGGCTAACAGAGCTGGGTCTTTTAGCAGTACAGGCTCATGGTTTAGGCTCCAGAGGTCACAGGTTCTATCCCTGCTGCTGAAGACCTACCTGGAGTCTGTTGAACGACTAGGAATGAATAAGACTAATGGGGGAAATTACCACAATTGAGCTCCAGTGGTGGAGATGAACATGCGATACTCTTACCACATAGCTTCTTCTTTCATAAACCCCTCTTCTGGCGGAACGACTGGGGCCAGGAAAACACTGCTA
The DNA here is from genome assembly GCF_013100865.1 of Trachemys scripta elegans. Lineage (NCBI taxonomy): Eukaryota > Metazoa > Chordata > Testudines > Emydidae > Trachemys > Trachemys scripta. The sequence continues at coordinate 6,303,704 of NC_048298.1, read as the reverse complement.
AACTCAAGCCACACAGGAAGTGCACAACCCCTTTGGGCCTGGTGCTTGCTCACATGGACAACGTTCAAGTTTGTCTTGCACCAACAGGCTGGTCGGTCAGTTATTAGATGCACGAGGACCCGTGACCATAATCTCTACCATTCACCAGCAGTTCCCCAGTCTCTTCTTTCCCATTTCCAACAACTCCCCTCTTCAGCTTTCTGCACTGTCCATCCCTAAGTAGCTCTGCCTTTTTGTCCCCTTCCCAGATGTGCAAGGATCATGAGCTGGTAATAATCCCAGAGGTACAAAAGAAGCCAGTTAATGAATTAAATTAAAGCGAGAACTAGTGGGGAGCTGGGAGAAATACTGTTATTTTGCTTTTTACTTCACTCCATTTTATTATGGGGGGACGCGATGAGCGAATGCATTGATTTGATCAGTTTGGTTCCCAGTGAATTATTCAATGATTATTATTTATTTATGTGTATTGCAGCAATGCTTAGGAGCCCAGTCATGGCCCATTGTGCTAGGTGCTGTACGAACAAAGAACAAAACGAGAGTCCCTGCTCCAAAGGGTTTACGATTTATTCAGGGTAAAATCCCCTCCTGTGAAGAGGGCTTGCCTGGAACAAAGTGATGCCCCCTGTTCTTGTGTTGGCCCTCTGCATGGAGTCAATTTCATTCACACTTCCTGTAACAAGTCACTTCCAAAACGTTGTAAATAGCAGACAGAAACCACCCTGGGGCTTGGTATCAATATTTTCATGCTACAGTTCTTTTTCTCTGAGGCCCGATATTTCTGTCACAATGGGTTAGATTCTGATTCCCTTCCTCATGCCGAGTAGCACCGTATTGCACGGAGAGTCACATTAAAGTCAGTGGGTGATGTACCTGCGTCCCAGGTGAAAGTAACCAGTCTTATTTGCTTCATAACATGCAGTTACGTGTGAGAGGAAGAACAAGTTTGTAGTTAAAACACATGGGTGGGAGTTTAAAAAATGGGGTTCTGTTCCTGACTCTTCCACAGACAAAGACCTACGATCCACTAGGGTAGTTGAGTTTATTTCAGCATGAATCACTCAACTCCTTTGTTTTCATGTCCTGGCAGTTCATGGTGTGTGAGTGGCGTGGGGAGTAATGTCTGGCAACTTCTAATTTCCTCCCTTTCAAAATACAGGAGCAGATAATTGGGTGCAATTAATATGTAGGAACTGTTATAGGCATCGAGTGTTTACTGCTAGGGCAGGTGACCCTTAGCACACTTTCTACCATATACATCTCACACGTATGCTGCCAGAACATCCCAAAACACAAACATTGCAAACATCTGTGAGTTGCAGATTAAGCCATTCCCATCTGGCCCTTCATCACATGTGGTGGTGGGGCCTTTGGCCATTAATATTCCAGTGCTTTCAGTGGAATATACCAAGTCCACTAAGCACCACAGCAGGTGTGCTGTACCTAGACTCAGCTAGTACACCAAGCACCACTGCAGTTGTGTGTTACCCAGACATGGTTGGTACGTGTAATAGCCCAAAAGGTAGGTGCATTCTTCCTGGATGTACCTGGTATCTTCAGCAACACCGCAGGTGAATTCTACATGGACGCACCTGAACAGTTCAGTGACACTCTTGCAATTAACACTAGCAATTGCAATGTGTTGGCTTTTTTGAAGTAGCAGTAAAGTTATGGCACAGTGTAAAATTAAATAATCCAACTTACGCATCTGATTGCTTTAAGGGATGCTGTTTTCCTTCACGCAGGAAAATGCAGATCCAGTTGACGGCCCTGAGTTAACGAGCCATGTTAGAGTCAGAAGAACGGCTGAGAGACAGAGGCACATGGTAAAGACCCCTGTTTCCACCACTTCAGTCTGTTATGCATGAGCGCAAAGCAATCAACGCTATTTGGAAGGAAGCGGTAATAACTCCCTGTTGTCCCTATACAGGCTCACTCACCTGGTGCCGCTGGAGTTCAGAAATCCCCGGTTGGATATGTGGTAAGCGATGGCTGAATATCTGGAGTGTTTGCAGAGATAGTGCTTATGAGATTCATAGATTCATAGATTCATAGATTCTAGGACTGGAAGGGACCTCAAGAGGTCATCGAGTCCAGTCCTCTGCCCTCATGGCAGGACCAAATACTGTCTAGACCATTCCTGATAGACATTTATCTAACCTACTCTTAAATATCTCCAGAGATGGAGATTCCACAACCTCCCTAGGCAATTTATTCCAGATGGACACTGGGGTAACAGCTCTTGCTGCTTTCTCACTCATTAAAAATAGTAATACACCTAGGGCGAGGGTGAAACGCTCCCTGTAAATAATAAACAAGCAGCAGCAGCCGCCAAGCCAGTGTCCCTTGGTACGGCTAAGTGCTCCTCCCAAGAGAGATGGGGAAGGGAAGTGTATGATACTTAAAGAACCAGGGCCGGCTCCAGGCACCAGCCCACCAAGCATGTGCTTGGGGCGGCGCCTGGAGGGGGGCGGCGCGGCGGGGCGCTCCGGCCCGAAAGCGGGGCTGCGACTGGGCTCGCCGCCCTCCCCCCAGCGCTCTGGCCGGTCGGGGATTGCGAGCCCGCGGCAGGGCTCGGCGCCCTCCCCTGCCACGCTGAGGGGGAGAGCAGCGGGTGGCTTTTTTGCCTAGGGCGGCAAAAAAGCCAGAGCCGGCCCTGTAAAGAACACAAGAGGAACAGAGAAACCAACGTTAATCACTGATGGAACACAATGGCCAACTTTGGGGAAGTTTTGTGTGTGCAACAAATATATCTATACCCACACACACAATTATACACAGCTGTTTTATTGTGGTTATGTATGTCAGATTGGACACGTGAAACTCTATTCTTCAGCATTAGAGCAGAGCAAAAATCGGGAGTGGCAGAAGGTCTCTAAAAGTGGGGGGGCCACCAGTGCCCGAACCGTGCCCCACCACTGCCCCTTCCCTCTGAGGCCCCACCCCCACACCACTCCTTTCCCCGAGCCTCGCACCTCCCCTATCCCTTTTCCCTAAGGCCCTGCCCTCGCACCACCCCTTCCCTCGAGGCCTCACTCCCACTCCACCTCTTCCCCCCAAGACCTGGCCCACACTTGCTCCTCTCCGCCCCCTACCCCATCACTCCCTTACAGCTGATAAAAAGTGGGGTGGGGACTGTGGCCTTCTGCCCCCCTGTTCTGGTGTCCCTGGCTGGAGCTCTCGCTATTTCTACATTTGGTTTCATCCCAGATTGGGAAAAAGAGTCAGGATATCCAAATTTGTAGTGGAAAAAAAATTCAGAAAATTTGTTATTTGGAAAATGTCAAAATAGTTCACTTTGAGTTGGTTCAGTGTTAGACTGCATCTTCTTATGGTGCCGCAGTGCTTCATGGGAGTTGTAGTTTGGATGTCACATGCCCTTATTCCCCCTTATGGGCTGGGCTGCCTGGCCAAACTACATCTCCCATGATGGACCTCAGTCATGTGACTCTCACGATGCACCACACAGCTCAGTCAGAGGGAACCTGCGCTTTCGGAAAAATTTTCCCTTTTAAAAAAAAAATCTTAGTGGAAACTGGTTCTTTTAAACAAGAAAGTATTTCCCTACTGTGGCCCTGATTCTGCAGCTCGGCTCGTGGAGGGTCCTCTCAGACTGCATGAATAGGAGCCCTGATTGGGAGCTGTGGTTGATACAAAGGAAATTTTTGTTAGGGAGGGGTAAGCTACTGTGATGAACCTATTGCCATCCCTATGAGGGCAGAGTTAAGGTGACACAGTTGTGTTGTGTGTGAAGGAACATCTTAACTGGGCATTTCCTGCTTTATGTACATTCCTTGTTGGGATTTTGTCTTGTAACGCTAACATTCTTTTTGGGGAGAGATGTGGAGACCTCAACTCAGCTTTACTGCCTTTCTAACCATTGGGTTTGGGGCTCTGAAACCTTTTGTTCCTCAAGTGTTTGGGGAGCAAAAGCCACCTGAACTCCAGATAACCACGTTTGTTGTGAATCGATCCTAAAGTTTCACTTATTTTCCTTTTCATTGCACTTGATCATACTGAAAAACCAGACAATAGGCACATTCTGCTCTCGATTCCCACAGCCTAATTTTGGAACAGCTTCAATGAAATCCTTTTTGTGTCATGTTCAATTGGATAAGGCTGCGGCTAAGTGACCCCTGATAAGTGTTCACTGATTCCTGCTAAGATGTAACCTGTCCACTAAATGCACCCAATTCACCACGGTTGGCATCGGGATGCAGTAAGAATGAATGGTTGCATTGATCGTGAGAGGTATAAGGTGCCTCCATGTTCAAATAGTTCTTTCCCACGTGTTGTGGATGAAATATCTCTGAAATATGAAATATTAGCATGCAATCATACGCTCTCCTCTGAAAACCTCCTCCTCTGTTTTTTTTTAAATTCAAGACATATCCAGGACCTCAAGGCACAAGGAGGATCAAGGTAATACCTTTATTTTATAGAGCTGTTACTACAACTCCGTGCATGTTAGATGCAGCTGGTTCTTCATCATTTTGTCCAAAATCTCCTGGTTGATTGTGTGTGGGGGGGGCTCTATTTTCTTTTTGCAGAAGCAGGAGTCAGACATGGTGGATCCAGAACTGGTGCCGTTCCAAGGTCAAAAGGTCTGAGTTTTTCTTTAACATTTTAACAAAACAAACAAACAAAAACCCCACAGAATCGGAGCTCCGTCACAGAGCTGAGCTGAAAAGCCTTTAAAGACAAATTAAATCCCTGAAGATCCCAAATAATCATCAGCCTGACTCCCCACGGCTCAATGTCTTGTAAAGTCATTTACACTGGAGCAAAGTGGGGTGTCAGTTCTTGTTGCTGTTTATTATTTATATTAGGGTACCATTTAGAAGCCCCAGCTGAGATCAAGGGCCTTTTGTGCAAGGTGCTGTACATGCATATGAAGAGTTTTCTAGTCTCAATACATGATACAGACAAAAGTGGGAGAAAGGAGGTTGTATTATTCCCATTTTACAGATGGGCAGCTGAGGTGCAGGAAGTTCAAATTGTATGGCTACACTGCACACTAAGCCCGGGCTCTGACTCAGGTTTGAGCCCAAGCCCCGCTTCCGTCCACACACAAATCAGTCTGACTTGGGTCAGCCAGCACTCAGGACCTGGGTTCTGTGACTTGGGGTTGTTTTGCAGTGTGGACGCAGCTCAAGCTGCAGATCTGAGTCAGAAGATCTGGGTAGTGAGGTCTGGATGTGTTAGCATGGCTGTGAGATCTGGGTCCAGCAGTAGTAAGCCACAAAGCTGTGGGGATGCCCAAGCATAGGCTTGGAAACACCAAGTGCACAAACTCAGCTCCCACAGACCCGGGTTTACAGTGTAGGGTAGACAGAACCTTGACTGGCCCAGGGTCACTGTGGCAGTTGAGGGGATGCAGCAGTGCGTCTCCATGTTTGCAGGAGAAACCCAAACGCAGATCTCCGCAGGTGAAAAGCCTCGCTGGAGCTTGGCTCGCGATGATGCCATCACAAGGACTCGCGCCAGCCCCCATGCAAATTTCAGCCCTCCCTGGGGAAAACTCCTCTGATTGGCTGTCTCCCCCACTTTCCCGCCCTCTGGGGAAGAGCAGCCAATGAGAGCTGCTGCACGAAGTAGGCAGAGGTCTCCCGCTGCCCCTCAGGAGATGGAGCCCAGCCCATGGAAGAGGCCCCCAAACTACAACTCCCATGAGGCACTAGGGCAGTATTTCCAAATATTCCCAGTTTTCAGCCAGAATTTTTCGGCCTCAAATTTTCCACCAAATAATCAAAAATTTCCTTGGAAATTTCCAACAAAAAGGGATTTGGGAGTTTTGGGGTTGAAATTTTCTTTGTGGGGAAAAAAAAAATCACATTTCACCCAGTTCTATCCTATAGGCCCCTCTCCCTGTGTTAGAATAACAGCCAATCTCCCTTGTTCCCACCCACACCACAACGGACGTACATCTGTCCCCTTCATCATCTCTCTAGTCTAACAATGTGTATTTCCATGGTGCCCATCACTGTGGTATCTAGGCATGAACTGGACAGATTCAGAGCTCAGGTCAGTCACTAAGGTTAGCACAAAGGAGTGAAGGAGCAGCTTTTTGCTTTACAGGGAGAAAAGGGATCTCCTGGAGCCAGGGGAGACAAAGGAGAAAAGGTACCTTCAATTGTTTTGTGTGTTGCAGCAATATTTGACATGGGGAACGAGTCCCCGGCTCCCTAGGGGCTGACCTGGCTACCCATTGCCAGCCAATTACTAACTCAAATCCTAGGTGGATCTGGAGTCCGGGAGTTTTAAATGGAGCCCTGATTGCTATGAGAGTGACCTATGTCGGCACATGTGTAATTAGTTAAAGATCACGTGCCAATAGATAGTGCCCAATAATACATCTGCCCCTTTCTGCAGCAGACCTGAGTTCCCTACTGCCTGGGGGCTTCTGTTTGTGCAAAACGGGGGTGCAATGCTACCAGCTCAGAACGGGGAGCATCTCACAGCCTCTTTGCACTAGTGGAAAGGACGGTGGATGGTGCAAGGCAATGGGACGTGGGCCCACTCTGTCCGGCTCAGCGGCAGACCTCAAGCAGGATCCCCCGAAGCTGTTGCTGTGCTGATCCAGGTGCTCGTAGCAATGCGCTATCCTAGGGGATGTGGCCTTTTTTATTTCACAGATGGCTCTAGAGAAATAAACATGGTGGAAATATTCAAATGTTCCAGGATGCGAAGGAGAGGGGAACGTGGTTCTCAGTCAGGGCAGAGAAGCAGCACCAAGGATTGCTGCAGACTAGGAGAGACGATGGGCCGGTGTGAACCCAGGGTGACAGAGCGGGAGGTACCTAGGATCATACAACAGTTCCCACCAACTATCAGTGAAAGACAGTGCTGGGCAGGCGTTTTAAGCCATGTGTCCAGTGTCTAGGGCCACTGAAGTGGATTGCACTGAGTCTATGCCATGCCATTTGTATCCAGTGAGTGGGCGGATGGGTAAACTGGGATGGGAATGCCACTGCATGGCCAGCAATCATGCGGTTGCTAAAAGTTTGGTGGCACAATAAGCTCGCCAGTGATGGGCGTTGACTGAAGGCCTAGCAAGACCACCTTAAGGACCTAGCTAGGGATCGACCTGGGTGGCATTCAATCCACAAGGAGGCTGCGTGCCTTTGGGATAACGATGATCGGAAAGCCAGCTGGGCCACCTGTTCTACGTATTCTGCAGTAAGCGCAGTCGAAGGCATGTCACTGTAAAAGTGTCTTGGGAGCGAGGAGGGAAGAAACTGCAAGCATCAGAATGGTTTGCTCGAGGGGTTGTGTCATTAAATGGTCACACTGCAGAGCTGTCTGTAACGTGCATGCTCTGTAGTGAGGGAGATGAGGAAGGACTGGGCATCTAGAAGAGGTGATGTCTTCTCCTTGCCAGGGAAGATGGGGGAGCTGGGAGAGAACTTGAGCTGCAAAGTTTGGATCCGGATCCAGATCAGAAGTTTCTTATGGTCCGACGGTTGGGATCCAGCATGTGGGTTTTGCCCATAGGAAAGATAAAGTTTCAGGTCCAAATTCCCCCAGTGTTTGGGGCATTCAGACCCTCTTTAGTTCCGGCCTAGCTCTAGTACTGACCAGATCCACAGTGAATTCGGAAGAGCAGGCTGATGACCTAAGATTGTTTGTTCCTGGTGCTTAAGAGCTCCTTTGAAGCTGCTTCCTACAGACAAGAGCGCCTGGATTTTAACCCCCAAAGCAGTGATTCTGTCCCTAAAAACCACTTGTTCATATCTGCCTAGGACCGGCTGGTGATTCCAAGGGTAAGACTGCAGGAAAGATCTACGACTTATCTGTATACACTTAGGATCATTCAGCTAGTGCTCTCCATCCCTTTTTCTCCACGACCATGCTTCCTGTGCCCTCGTAGTAAGTGGAAGCAGCAGTTCCTAGCCCACAGTTATGACTAGCCGGAGATTCTCTGTGCCCCTTGCAGATTACACAGAAATCTCTGACATGATTCCCGATCCCATGCAGGGCGTATTTCACCCAGCCCTCTTCCCCAGCAATGATCACGGGCTCTGTAACGTTCTCTTCATTCCTAGGGCACTAAAGGAGACAGAGGAGAAAATGGTCAAAAGGTAAGAGATGACTTTGGTACCATACTCAAGGACTCTCCTGCTTAGGCCGCTGTTCTTACACCATAAGGGTATGTCTACACTACGAAATTAGTTCGAATTTATAGAAGCCGGTTTTATTGAAATCGGTTGTATACAGCCGATTGTGTATGTCCACACAATAAAATGCTCTAGGTGCTCTAGTCGGCAGACCTCGTCCACAGTACGAGGCTAGCGTCGACTTCCGGAGCATTGCACTATGGGTAGCTATCCCACAGCTATCCCACAGTTCCCGCAGTCTCTGCCGCCCCTTGGAATTCTGGGTTGAGATCCCAATGCCCGGATGATGCAAAACAGTGTCGCGGGCGGTTCTGGGTACATGTCGTCAGGCCCCTCCCCCCTCGTCACAGCAACGGCAGACAATAGATTCGCGCCTTTTTACCTGGGTTACCTGTGCAGACAACATACCACGGCAAGCATGGAGCCCGCTCAGCTCAGCTGAGCTCACCGTCACCATATGTCCTCTGGGTGCCGGCAGACGTGGGACTGCATTGCTACACAGCAGCAGCTGCTAACTGCCTTTTGGCGGTAGACGGTGTAGCATGAGTGATAGCCGTGGGGCTGGCAGCCGTAGTGCTGCATTGCACCAGCCCCTTGCAGGCGATGGTATATTATGACTGGTACCCGTCGTCGTCGTACTGGTATGGCTGTCAATCATGGCCACCTGGGCAGACATGCTACTGTTTCGATGATGACGGTTACCAGTCATAATATACTATTTTCTGCCAATTGCCCAATATTGTCTGCTAAGCACCCAGAAGAGGCCGAGGGCGATGCTGGGTGCTGGCGGACGTGGGGCTGGCAGACGTGGGGCTGCATTGCTACACAGCAGCAGCCCCTTGCCTTTTGGCAGATGATGGCATATTATGATTGGTACCCGTCATCGTCATACTGGTATGGCTGTCACTCATGCTGCAGCGTCGGCTGCCACCTTAAGATGTAAAAAATAGATTTGTTCTGTGTTCATTTGCTTCCCCTTCCTCCGTGAAATCAACGGCCTGCTAAGCCCAGGGTTTCCAGTTTAATCTTTGGGGGGACCATTCTGTGTGACAGTTGTTTGTGTTTCTCCCTGTTCCTGTACCTGTACGCCATGTCGTCACTCGGCCCTCCCTCCCTCCCGCCCTCCTTCTCCTGGTCCATCAGATACTACTTTCGCGCCTTTTTTCTGACCAGGCGCCATAGCTAGCACTGGGATCATGGAGCCCGCTCAGATCACCGCGGCAATTATGAGCACTATGAACACCACGCGCATTGTCCTGGAGTACATGCAGAGCCAGAACATGCCAAGGCGAAACCCGGACCAGGCGAGGAGGCGATTGCAGCGCGGCGACGAGAGTGATGAGGAAATTGACATGGCCATAGACCTCTCACAAGGCACAGGCCCCAGCAATGTGGAAATCATGGTGTTACTGGGGCAGGTTGATACCGTGGAACGCCGATTCTGGGCCCGGGAAACAAGCACAGACTGGTGGGACCGCATCGTGCTGCAGGTATGGGACGATTCCCAGTGGCTGCGAAACTTTCGCATGCGTAAGGGCACTTTCATGGAACTTTGTGACTTGCTTTCCCCTGCCCTGAAACGCCAGGATACCAAGATGAGAGCAGCCCTCACAGTTGAGAAGCGAGTGGCAATAGCCCTGTGGAAGCTTGCAACGCCAGACAGCTACCGGTCAGTCGGGAATCAATTTGGAGTGGGCAAATCTACTGTGGGGGCTGCTGTGATCCAATTTGCCAGGGCAATGAAAGACCTGGTGATAGCAAGGGTAGTGACTCTGGGCAACGTGCAGTCAATAGTGGATGGTTTTGCTGAAATGGGATTCCCAAACTGTGGCGGGGCCATAGACGGAACCCATATCCCTATCTTGTCACCGGAGCACCAAGCCACCGACTACATAAACCGCAAGGGGTACTTTTCAATGCTGCTGCAAGCCCTGGTGGATCACAAGGGACGTTTCACCAACATCAACGTGGGATGGCCGGGAAAGGTACATGATGCTCGCGTCTTCAGGAACTCTGCTCTGTTTCGAAAGCTGGAGGAAGGGACTTTCTTCCCGGACCAGAAAGTGACCATTGGGGATGTTGAAATGCCTATCGTGATCCTTGGGGACCCAGCCTACCCCTTAATGCCATGGCTCATGAAGCCATACACAGGCAGCCTGGACAGGAGTCAGGACCTGTTCAACTACAGGCTGAGCAAGTGCCGAATGGTGGTGGAATGTGCATTTGGACGTTTAAAAGCGCGCTGGCGCAGCTTACTGACTCGCTCAGACCTCAGCGAAAAGAATATCCCCATTGTTATTGCTGCTTGCTGTGCGCTCCACAATATCTGTGAGAGTAAGGGGGAGACATTTATGGTGGGGTGGGAGGTTGAGGCAACTCGCCTGGCCGCTGATTACACGCAGCCAGACACCAGGGCGGTTAGAGGAGCACAGCAGGGCGCGGTGCGCATCAGAGAAGCTTTGAAAACGAGTTTTGTGACTGGCCAGGCTACTGTGTGAAACTTCTGTTTGTTTCTCCTTGATGAACCCTCCAACCCCCCCCCCCGACCCGGTTCACTCTACTTCCCTGTAAACCAACCACCCCACCCCACCCTCCCCTCCCCTCCCGCTTGCAGAGGCAATAAAGTCATTGTTTTTTCACATTCATGCATTCTTTATTAGTTCCTTACAGAGGTAGGGGGATAATTGCCAAGGTAGCAGGGATGGGTGGGGGAGGAGGGATGGAAAAGGACACACTGCATTTTAAAACTTTAACTCTTATTGAAGCCCAGCCTTCTGATGCTTGGGCGATCATCTGGGGTGGAGTGACTGGGTGGACGGAGGCCCCCCCACCGTGTTCTTGGGCGTCTGGGTGACGAGGCTATGGAACTTGGGGAGGAGGGCTGTTGGTTACACAGGGGCTGTAGCGGCGGTCTCTGCTCCTGCTGCCTTTCCTGCAACTCAACCATACGCTCGAGCATATCACTTTGATGCTCCAGCAGACGGAGCATTGCCTCTTGCCGTCTGTCTGCAAGCTGACGCCACCTATCGTCTTCAGCCCGCCACCTCTCCTCTCGTTCATGTTGGGCTTTTCTCATCTCCGACATTGACTGCCTCCACGCATTCTGCTGTGCTCTATCAGCGTGGGAGGACATCTGCAGCTCCGTGAACATCTCGTCCCTCGTCTTACGTTTTCTCTTTCTAATGTTCACGAGCCTCTGCGAAGGAGAAACATTTGCAGCTGGTGGAGGAGAAGGGAGAGGTGGTTAAAAAAGACACATTTTAGGGAACAATGGGTACACTCTTTCATTACAAGGTCGCATATTTCGGCTTGCAGGCAGCCATCGTAGGCCACAGTGTTTTGGCTTTTTTAACCTTCTTAACATGCGGGAAAGGTTGCAAACAGCAGCGCATTTCCCATATCAAGGATGAATTGGGTTGTCCATTTAAAATGGGGTTTCAATGTAAAAGGAGGGGGCTGCGGTTTCCCGGTTAACATGCGGCACTAACCCAAGTTAACCCCCCCCCCCACACACACACACACACGATTCTCTGGGATGATCACTTCACCCCTCCCCCCCCACCGCGTGGTTAACAGCGGGGAACATTTCTGGTCAGAATAGCAGGAACGGGCGCCTCTGAATGTCCCCCTTAATAAAATCACCCCATTTCAACCAGGAGAGCTTTCTGGAGATGTCCCTGGAGGATTTCCGCTCCATCCCCATACACGTTAACAGACTTGCTTGCTTTTTTTTTGTAATGTTTACAAATATTTACAAAGTTACACTCACCAGAGGTCTCCTGTGTGCCCTGAGGGTCTTGGGTGAGTTCGGGGGTTACTGGTTCCAGGTCCAGGGTCACAAACATATCCTGGCTGTTGGGGAAACCGGTTTCTCCGCTTCCTTGCTGCTGTGAGCTACCTACAGTACCTCCATCGTCATCTTCCTCGTTCCCCGAACCGTCTTCCCTGTGTGTTTCTCCAGTGAGAGAGTCATAGCACACGGTTGGGGTAGTGGTGGCTGCACCCCCTAGGATCGCATGCAGCTCCGCGTAGTAGCGGCAAGTTTGCGGCTCTGCCCCGGACCTTCCGTTTGCTTCTCTGGCTTTGTGGTAGGCTTGCCTTAGCTCCTTAATTTTCACGCGGCACTGCTGTGTGTCCCTGTTATGGCCTCGGTCCTTCATGGCCTTGGAGATCTTTTCTAATACTTTTCCATTTCTTTTACTGCTACGGAGTTCAGCTATCACTGCTTCATCTCCCCATATGGCGAGCAGATCTCGTACCTCCCGTTCGGTCCATGCTGGAGCTCTTTTGCGATCCTGGGAGGACTCCATGACGGTTACCTGTGCTGATGAGCTCTGCGTGGTCACCTGTGCTCTCCACGCTGGGCAAACAGGAAATGAAATTCAAACCTTCGCGGGTCTTTTCCTGTCTACCTGGTCAGTGCATCTGAGTTGAGAGCGCTGTCCAGAGCGGTCACAATGAAGCACTGTGGGATAGCTCCCGGAGGCCAATAACATCGAATTCCGTCCACACTACCCCAATTCCGACCCGCAAAGGCCGGTTTTATCGCTAATCCCCTCGTCGGAGGTGGTGTAAAGAAACCGGTTTAAAGGGCCCTTTAAGTCGAAAGAAAGGGCCTCGTTGTGTGGACGTGTCCAGGCTTAATTCGGTTTAACGCTGCTAAAGTCGACCTAAACCCGTAGTGTAGACCAGGCCTTAGAATTCATGTCTTGCTGCCCCTTCCTGGCTGTTCTCTGTACACAAAAGGGCTTTGTTCAGTAATGCTGCGTATATAGAGCTAATCCCTGTAGACGATCAGCTGCTGCCTACCGCTGTCTCTTGTGTTTTCTCCAGCGTCGAGCTGTTTAGCTTCTCGCTGTAGTTCTCTCCCTCTGGGAGTGGGCCATATAACTCTCCTCCCTCAACGGCAGATGCAGCAGCCTTACATCCATCTATCTTGGGTGGGTTCTGTAGCTCCCGTATCCGGAGTATTGACTTCAGTGGGAGTTGGATTGGGCCTGAAGTGAGCAGCACGTAGTGACGTGTCCAGTATGATTTTGACAGGCCCATGATGGAGGAAGCGGTGTGTTTCTGATTGTTCTTGATCTCCTCCCCTTGTCTCTCTTTACAGGGAGAACCAGGAATTGGGTTCAGAGGCCCCGTCGGTCAAGCTGGGCCCCCTGGGTATAAGGTAAGTGGACAGGATCTCACTTTGTGCGCACATCATCCAAGATGCTCTCTCTTTGTGCCCCTTGCTGATCGCACAACCACCATGCAGGCAGGCACCAAGGGTCCACGGGGCTCAGTGGGGCTTGCAGAGATGGGCTAGCAAAGCCAGTCGAGGCTCTGGGGGGCAAGACCACCCGTGTGTTCCAAACGCACAGCTCTGGGGGCTGTCTCCTGCATGGCACCGTTTCACACCTGACGTTTCCTTTGGGGTGGGCAGATGGAAGGTCGTTTTACCGTTGCCAGAGCTGGATGCTGAAGAATCAGAGGCGAAGTACATTAGCCAGGCTGCGCTTGTGAGATCCCAGGACTGAAATAAATGGGATGCTGCAGGCATGTCAGGATTGGGGGGCATTGGTGGAGCCATTTCGGGCTGGAATAATTGAGGTGAACTCGCAGGTCAGCGTTAAGATGCTCTGGCAGAGCAGTGTGGGGCATCGGGCTACAATGGCTGGGGGGGTTTGCTGCTGCAGGGCAGAGGTGGGAGTGTGAGCTGCGTGGGAGCTGAGGACTGGGCGGTGGGGGGCGTTGCAGGTCTCATGAGGGCAGCGGTGTGCAGAGAGGTGCCTGTCGGCCTTGTGCCCGGCTCAGGCCAGTGTCATTAGGCCCTTCCTTGCATGGGCACTCGGTGGACTCACCAGTTAAATCTGGAAGGAGCAGTAGATGTCAAGGGAGCAGAGAACCCCTTGTGAATAGCCTGCTGGTCATGGCTACAATGAGCTGTGTTACCAGGGAGCCTGCGGCTCGTGTTGTGACTACATCCACATGATTCCTTTGCCACAGGGGGAGCCCGGAGCCCCGGGACCTCCGGGAGTGCAGGGCATCCAGGGTATTCGTGGCAACCCTGGCATTCCAGGATCACCGGGAGAGAGAGGAGCCCCAGGTCCATCGGGCATGCCGGGGCAGAAGGTAGGTGACATGTCATGGGCAATAAAGAGTGAGTGTGGTGTGGGGGGGGAAGAGAGGACTGCATTGTACCCACAATCGCAAGGCACGAGGGTGCAAACAGATGCTGAGACTCTGTGAGAAGCCGTGTGGTGGGAGGGACCTCACGCAGCGTGGGACAACCAGTCCCAAGGGCCATTACCGTTCCCCCACAGCCAGCTGAAATCTTGCCTGTGAGATTCAGGAGGCAGAGCTGTTCTCAGCACACGTCCTGCTGCCGGAACACGAAGACCTTCCTCCCCGGGAAATGGCTGTGTCACCCTGACACACACCGTAATCAGCCTCAGTGCTACAAGCACAGCAGTTACAGCGTGGTGAGCAAGCTCTCGTGTTGTGAGCGAAGAACTGCGTGATGCACGGGGACAGTTAATCCTTGCCGGGCGCTGCTGACGTTGGGATGTTCCTTTGCTCGGCTGTTCCGCGCGACACCAAGAGCAGTCCCAGGTGCTGAATCACTGGGGTGCTTGGAAACTGCTGTATCTAATGTTAGACCATGTCAGCCAGTCCAGCCCAGGAAAAACAAACAGTAGCCCCTCCCAAGCACTGCTCCCCTTGCATGATGCCCGATCACTTGCCCTCCAGCAGTGGTTCACTCTTTCCCCCTCTTCCCTACGTTTATTAACTCCCTGAGGCTGTGAAGCCACAGGGGACCACCTAAGCTGACCTCCTGTGTAACACAGGCTGGAGAACCTCACCCTAGAGATTCCAGCATCAAGCCCAGACCGGGTCTGTGAGCTAGAGCATCTCGTCTCTATCAGCTTGTGCGGACGGTAGCACACTGGAGAATTTCAAATGACCTACTCAACAGTCGAACCTAGGGATGGTCAGACTGCATCAGACCCGCCCTCCATCTAACTCAGTAGCCGATCTCTGACATTGCCTAAACAAGCTTTCTCCCTGGGATGGATCTCCAGATCTGCCTGCAGAGCCAGCCACCCTCTGGGCCCAAAGGGATCTTCTTTTTCATTCCTAGAAAAGCTCAGAGTTGCTTAGTGTGATCTGGGGAGATGGAAGCTGTTTCTCAGCCACCCCCTTGTAGAGGGGTTTGGCCGGGGCTCATCCCTCTCCAGGCGGCGGGGAACCACACCGCCTCGCTACTTCCTTCCTTGTGACGGGCAATTAGCCTGGCCATGGGAGTCTCTCGCCGCGGCAGCAGTAGAGGCAAAACACAAATAGTTATTCACGCCTGGTCGGCGGGCAGTAGTGAGTCACAGGCTCAGGTTCTCAGACAGGAGCTGGGCAACTGTTATATAATGAGCAGGCCCCGGCCCTGGGTCAGGGCGTCAGTGGCTCAGGCCCTCAGGCAGGGCTGAGCAAAGGCAGGTAGACAGCAAGTCCAGACTCTTGGCTCCAAAGGGCCTGGGAGAGGGGGAGACTGACACCCACAAGTTGGGTGGCGGGGGGACACAGCCCCTCCTTCTCCACTGCGTCCCAGCCCGGGCCCTAGCAGCGGCAGAAGACCCGCTGCTGCGTCAGGGGGATCCTCGCCGCAACACATGGACATAGGCTCTGACAGTGCTGCAGCCAGACTCGGGTCGGCTGCCCCTGGGCTACTGCCTAACTTCCCCTCCTGTGGTACCTGGGTCCGGACGGTGTCCTCCGGGGGGCCCATCACCATGGGCTCCTCAGGGTACCTGGCGAAGGATAGACTCGGCAACTCCTCCGGGTAACTTGTGCGGGGCAGGCTTGACAGTTCCTCAGGGCTCTGGTCAGTGTCAGGCGTCAGCAGGTCAGGCCAGTCTCTGGGTCCGCCGCCAGTTGCTAGGGTCTCCTAACTGGTAGGGGAGGGCTAGCTCAATGGTTTGAGCATTGGCCTGCTAAACCCAGGGTTGTGAGTTCAATCTTTGAGGGGTCCACTTAGGGATCTGGGGCAAAAATCACTACTTGGTCCTGCTAATGAAGGCAGTGGGCTGGACTTGATGACCTTTCGGGGTCCCTTCCAGTTCTGTGAGATAGGTATATCTCCATATTTAAAAAAAAAAAAAGGTGTCTGGCCTCTCTGGCAGCTGTTCTTCTAGTGAGCTCTGGGGTTGAGTTTTTATACTTCCTGTCCTGCTCTCTGGGAGCGTTTGCTGGCTCCTCCCACTTTGGTGTCCAGAGAGGCTCGTCCCTCTCGGGGGCGGTGGGGAACCACACCGCCTCGCTACACCCCTCTTCTAACCCAACCCCCTGCCCAGTTGCCTTACAACTATTGTAAGCTTCTTCTACTGTTTAGGCCATTTACTGCCCATCTCCCTCTTAACGGCTTTTCTGTTTGAAGGGGGAACGCGGTAGGAGAGGCAGGAATGGATCCACGGGGCCGGCAGGACCTCCAGGGCCCCCGGGAAAACAGGTGACCTTTGGTTACTTTCACTGTTGCATTCCGTGAGTGAGCTACTCGTACCCTTGTTATTGTATATTTTGTGCGTTCCCCAGTCATGGACCAGGATCCCGTCGGGCTAGGCGCTGTACAAACACAGATCCTTAGTGCACAGACCCCAGACTGTGAGGGGGAGTCCTACACAGGGGCTGGGAGGGGATGGTGCATGGATCCTTCCACATGCAGATTTGGCCTCGGGTCAGGAGTGAGGCCCAACGGCAGAGGGATCACGGCAGGGAAGTTCGTGCTGCTGCTGCCCATGCTGTATCTGTCCCGTGGAGGGAGGGAGGGCTTTGTTCTCCGGCTCTCAGCCCAGTTCTTCTCACCCGCTCTGAATTCCTTTTGCTGTGCGTGTTACAACCTGCCTGCCGCTCGCCGGCTCCGTTCCTTGGGACACGGTGCATCAGAGGTGTCACAAACTCAAGTGTGTGTCTCCTTGTTCTGCAGGGGATGCGAGGGCTGCCCGGGACCAATGGCAACAAGGTGAGCTGAGGATGGCGGGAAAGACAGAGACAATGCCAGTATGAATCCCAAAATGGTAGCCTCTGCCCAAAGCTATGGGCAGGGATGGAGGGGTGGGAATTGCACTCTGAGGAGGACTGAAAGGAAACACCATGACTTCTCGCTGCCGCCTGTCTCACCCCATACAGCTGGAAGCCAGGCCTGACCCCATCCAACATCCCCACCTGCTTAGGGTTGCCTAGTGACTGGTTTTTGACTGGAACATCTGTTCAAAAGGGGACCTGTACAGTGTCCGGTCCAATGCACTGACTGGACACGAACAGTCCAGTTACCGCGGGTGGGGGCAGGGAGAGGCACCGGGTCATCAACCCGCACCAGCTCCTGCTCAGCTGGGGCCGCCTCCTCCTACCTGCATCTCATGGGCAGACAGGCTCCGTATCAGGGGCTGCAGCTCCTGTCCCAGCCCTGGAGCAGAGGGAGCCCAGCTGGGGGGGCGGGAGGGGGGTGGAGAGGATCGAGTGATGAGGAAGGGGAGAGCAGCGACAGGCTTCAGGGGAAGAGGCGGAGCAGGGGGCGGGGCCTCAGGAGGCAGAGCAGGGGGCGGCGGAAGGTTCCGGTGCTCCTGCTGTAGTGTGCAGTTTTCAGAAATTCGAAGTTGGCAATCCTACACCTGCTCCCCCTTCATGCACTTTCCCCCTGAGGACCCACACACCCGAATGGTCTCGTCCAAAGCAGTGTTAACAGACGAGAGGCCTGATCCCAAGCCCAGGGAGGTTTTTCCGTGGATTGCCATGGGCTTCCGATCAGGCCCCTACTTGAGGGATTATCGCTTCCCACTAACTTGTAAAAAATGGAAAAATTAATTAAGAAAACGCTGGAACGGATGGGATCCAGGCGAGCTGCCCTGCCCCGTTGTGTTGTTTTTGTTGCACGCCAGCCCCGTGCCTGTGCTTTAAGCTGTGTCTGTGCAGCACAGTTAACGTGGGTGATTGACACCTGGGTCTGAGCCCCTTTGTTAGCTTCGCCCAGGTGTGAGCATCCCCGCTGGCGAGCCGTACCTGCGTCACTGTGTCCTCATGCTGTCTGCGCTTGCCCGTGTGTACCAGGGGCATAGCCCACGCGTCTTTGTGCTGCGATGCTCTAGGATTCTTTCCTGGTCAATTGCAGGAGAACTTCTCTGTCCTTCAGGGGAAACTGTGGCACGGCATTGGAGGACTGTCCCCACTCGAGTGGTTTAGCCAGTGTCCTCACGTGAAAGTGGGCGAGTTCCAACCCAAGTTTCCAAGCCTCCTCCAAACCCAGATCTGAGGTTTTTCTGTGTGGACTGTAAGGGGGTGTGGGTTAACTGTGCAGCGTAGACATGCCCTTTGATGTTGCCCTCTTAAATTGTGGGCCCCTCCGGGCAGGGGCTGTGATTTGTCACCTGTCTGTGAGGCAGCAATCCTGCTGTTGGCACTAGAGCAATAACAAGGGGATAAGCGTGGTTTGGGCCCAGCCGTTGTGGTCTTTGCAATACAAGGGATTGAGCCAATGCCCGCTGGAATTGATGGTAAAATGCCCATTGATTTCAGGGGGCTTTGCCTCATGCCCTAGGTAGTAACAGAGAGGTGTGGCACCGAGAGGAGGAATGTGCGGCTGTGTCCCTGAAACGACCCCTTTGTGTTCCTTTCTGTTGTGCAGGGGGAGATTGGCCTCGGTGTGGCAGGTGCGAGAGGTCCCCGTGGACTGCCTGGCCCCGGGGTAGGTCGTTCCATCACCACGCCAGGTTCCGTTCGGTTCTCTCATTGCAGTGTCTGTTCTGAACATGCTAAACGTGTTATCGTGCAATAATCACTCCTATCAAAAGCCCCTTCAGGTGCTGACCCTTTGAATCCCTTTGAATTTTTACTGAGACCAAATTTGGCCATGCTCAGAGGCGATGGGCTCTGTCCACCCCACACACACCTGTGCCTCTGTGGAGTTGGCATGAAGCTAATGCTCCCTCCCACCACTACTGATCTGTCCCCAAGGTGCAAAGGAGGAGTCATGGGAATTACACTGACTGTTTGCGTCTCTCTCTGAGCCACCAGACCATGGTCTCCTGCCCTGCTCCTTTGCACTCAGCCACCCCACCCCGCCTCCCGGTGGCATAGGTGGAAACCACACCTCAGTAAGTGAATATAACGGAGGCTGAGGCCCTGATGCTGATCTCATGGAGGGTATGTCTCTGCAGAGGAAAACCTGATCACGGGCTACCCCACCCCTGAGCTACCTGAAATCCAAGTTAGTGGGGTAACAGCAACAGTGAAGACAGATACTGCCTGAGCTGCAAAGCCTGGCATAGACCCTGGGTATGTTCTTAGCTTAAATAAATAAAGCCCACACTTCACTGCTAACATCACACGCGCTAGATGGCTTCAAGCTAGCTCAGGTAGACTAGCCTGGTGCACAGCTCCTGCTGTGTAAACTTACGCTTGCACTCATGTAGCTTCATGGCCTTCCGTGGATTTACTCCTCATCTACACTGCCATCAACATGTGGCTGTCCAGCCAGCCTGGCCTCACAGATCTTTCTGTTCATTTAAAATTAAATAAAAGAATTAAGCGTGAATTCCTCTCTGCCTCCCCACTCCCGGAATAGAATGGATGCAAAGTTTTAACAAATAAATGGATATGTCTGTAAAGTGCCAACCATAAAGGGGACCGATCCTGGAGTGGGGCCTGTAGGTGCTACTGTCATATAAATGTCGTATAAACCTGAAGGGGGGCTCCAAAGAGGATGGAGCTCGGCTGTTCTCAGTGGTGGCAGATGACAGAACAAGGAGCAATGGTCTCAAGTTGCAGTGGGGGAGGTCCAGGTTGGATATTAGGAAACACTATTTCCCTAGGAGGGTGGTGAAGCACTGGAATGCGTTACCTAGGGAGGTGGTGGAATCTCCTTCCTTAGAGGTTTTTAAGGCCCGGCTTGACAAAGCCCTGGCTGGGATGTTGGGGTTGGTCCTGCTTTGAGCAGGGGATTGGACTAGATGAGGTCTGTTCCAACCCCTATGGTTCTGTGACATAATTATTGATAAAAAATAAACATCTTATTAGTACATTTGACTAGTGAGAGCTGAGCTGCTTAAACAGACTAACACCCCCCCCCCCCCCCGCCCAGAGTGCAGTACCGGGGCGGGATGCAAACCCTCACGCAGCTAGATCAGCGAAGACGTCTTCATGTGCTGCTTCCTCTGTGGCCGTTCTATGAATAAACTGACTTTACCATGCAAGACATTTATACGAACCCACCAGCTGCCAGGAGAGCTGTTCAAATAGGCACCTGGGAAGCGCCGCTGACTGAGAATGTCAACAGCTGTGTAAGGTCTAGTGTAAATCTTGCTAAGGTTTTTTTTTTTTTTGTGGGCCGGGGGAGGTAATAAAACAATGAGAAGCTAATTCTGCTTTTAGTACTGTTGGGTAAACCTAGAGTGAATCACTGGATTCTTTGGCATTACGCTGAGTTTACACTAGTGTAACTGAGATGAGAACCTGGCCTCCCGGGGCGTACTTAGGTCTGTATAAAGGTCTGGCACTTGCAGTCAGACAGATCTTCCAGGATTTAGCTTGTAAGGCCAAAATGTACTCAGTGAATTAGCCGGCAAGGCTACAGTGCATATGTAGGTTTCTGAAGGGTTAGTACATGAGTAATAGGTGTTCTAAGCAGGGTAGAGACATGGGCCGTGTGTTATAGACGGGTATAGGCACATGGGTTACATTTCATAGGAAGGCTACATATACACACATTTTGTAAAGGGATAGGTAGATAACAGGCAAGCAATTCCTATCGACAAATGTAGAGGGGACAGAGCAATGAGGTGCATTCCAGGCCAGATTCTGGGCTGCCTTATTTACGGGGCGTGGTCTCCCTGACGTTCATGCAAACAGAACTTGACCCTTTGCTTGTCACAGAACGACTCCATAGAAAAGCATCTGACCCCTCCTGGAAACACTGGGAGTTGAGAAGATAGTTCCCTACCTCAACCTTTTCCGTTGCTCACCCACTGCTCCCTACCCCACCAGGCAGGGACTGTCGTGCCTCCCGTTCCCTACGCCGCACGCACAGGACAGCTGGAAACGCAGCTTTGCAATGAATACACTGTGACTTTGAAGTGTCCAGGTCACCGTTCTCCAGGGGAACCTGGCACTAAATAATAGACCGATGGCAGAGGGTCCAACCTTGCAGGCTCTTTGGTCCAAGTCCTCAAAGGTATTTAGGCGCTGAATTCCCAGTGGTTTCAATGGGAGTTTGGCTCCTAAATACCTTTGAGGATCTGGGCCGCTATGCACAGGTCATCCATTGACTTCAGTGGGAGTGCCATGCACGGAGGGCTCGCAGGATGGGGCTTGTGTGTATTATCCATGCTTCATTGTTTGTAGACACAGTAATGAAACTAAATCTCTCTTTGCTGACAGGGGGAGGAGGGCATTGCAGGAGTCCGAGGCCCCATTGGCATGATGGTAAGTCAATCAGAACAAAAGAACGGCCTTAGAGGGCCAGGCCGGTGGTCCCTCTAGCCCAGTATCTCATCTTCTGACAGTGGCCGATGCCAGATGCTTCAGAGGGAGTGAACAGAACAGGGCAATTATCGAGTGATTCAGCCTCTGAAGCCTATGAGGATGGTTTTGTGGCACCAGGCCCAAGGCTGGCTGGTGAGATGCCCTAGATGTGGACGCTGCTATAGGATGAGGTTTTCAAAGCCACATAGGGATGGCTGCCCACTTCCCACTGATTTTAATGGGAGTTGGGTGTGCAGATCCTATAGGTGGATTTGAAAACATGGGCCACAACTCTGAGTGTAATTGACTTGCATTCCTTGCCCATTCAGCATGACCCTTCCACAAAGGGCTTTTTGATTCAGCATGCAGCTCCGTTCCCCCTGCATCCCTTTCTCTGCATGATCTCATGGAGCTCCGAGTCCGTACAAACTCTTGCCCTGTGTTCCCAGAGGGGTGAGTTATGGGCCAAAAATCCCTGACTAGGTACAGCAATAGCAACACACGATTCCGGGAGTACCCGCAGATGGGAATAAAGGAGAAGTAGATGGAATGTGATGGGAAATAGTGACAGTTGTAGAAACCCAAAGATTATGCATCCGACGAAGTGGGTATTCACCCACGAAAGCTCATGCTCCAATACTTCGGTTAGTCTATAAGGTGCCACAGGACTCTTTGCTGCTTGTCCAGAGATTATTGCATCGCAAGGCCTGGTGGTAAATCTCATCCTTAAACGCAGCACACGGTGAGGGCACCTCTTACATTATTAAGGCAGAAT
This sequence comes from Trachemys scripta elegans, assembly GCF_013100865.1. NCBI lineage: Eukaryota > Metazoa > Chordata > Testudines > Emydidae > Trachemys > Trachemys scripta. Next base: position 6,281,327 of record NC_048298.1, on the reverse strand, counting down.
AATCTAGTGGTTAAAGCAGCAGGGTGGAGTCTGGAGACTTGAGTTCCGTTCTCTGCTCTTCCACTCTGTGTGCCCTCATAGACTTTAAGGCCAGAAGGGACCAGCCTGATCACTGCGTCTGACCTCCTGCCCGTGGCAGCCACAGAACCTCGCCCACCCACTCCTGGAGCAGACCCCTCACCTCTGGCTGAGTTACTGAAGTCCTCAAATCATGGTTTAAAGACTTTATGTTACAGAGAATCCACCATTTACATTAGTTTAAACCTGCAAGTGCATCATGTTGCAGAGGAAGGCGACCTGCCCCTGGGTCCCTGCCAATCTGACCTGGAGGAAAATTCCTTCCTGACCGCAAATCTGGCGATCAGTTAGACCCTGAGCATGTGGGCAAGACTCACCAGCCAGACACGTGGGAAGGAATTCTCTGCAGTAGCTCAGAGCCGTCCCCATTTCGTGTCCCATCTCCGGCCATTGGAGATATTTGCTGCTACTGGTTGCAGGGTGGCTTCATGCCATTGTAGATAACCTCGATGTACCCTCGTGGAATTCGTTTAAAATGTCTGGACCCCCTTTCCCCACCCATCTGTAAAATGGGGATAATGATCCTTCCCCAGCTTTGGAAAGCGCTTTGAGATCTTTGGATGCTATGTTAGTGCAGACGATCTTGTGGGGATGTAGTTCAAAGCCTAGCATGCCGAAAGCCATGGAAACCTGCCTCCTGGTTGTGTAGAGCCAGAGGGTAGGATGGAGTGGAGCCACTGGTGACTCTAGAGTGGGTCTCACACTGCTTCTTCTGCAGTGTTCCCAGGAAGGATTGAATATGTCCATCAGGAGTAGATGGATGGTTATAAATGGAGAAGCTACAGTTCTTCTTCTGCACCACTTTGAGAATCAGGAAGGAAAAGAGCTAAATGTGGGGGAAGTCAGAAAAGTGCAAGTCTTTATTCACCTGTTCCACAGCGCAGCGGGGGTTGGGATGCTCAGTAGTTAGGTGCTCCTCTGGGATTCCAACGTCCAATTCCTTGCTTTGCTGCAAGCTCTGTGTGACATGGGGCCAGGCGCTTAGGTTCCAGATCCCCAAAGGCATGTAGATGCCTAACTCCCCCTGCCCTATGCCATGCGGTAACAGCACGTCCCCGTCTCACTGGGGTGCTGTGAGGATCAATACATTACAGAGCGTGAGGTGCTCAGATACTAGGGGCTGTATCAGTATCTCAGACAGATAGATCGCTTTGCCCCATGCATATGAGGAGACGGGCCCGAGTCCTTTTGGGGATCCAGTCGCTTGCCACAATCGGGGCCTGAGTCTCCTCTTCTGCCGCCTTTGCCCACAGAGCCGTTCTACCAAGTCACCCCAGCGGGAGTGAGAGGCGACTCAAACCCTCTGTGCCACGCTCGTCCTGTCCCCAGAGCTCTGCCCTCGCCTGAGGACGTTGCTGCTGCCTGCCACGTTGCCCCCACCAGGTGTTCGTTCTGACATGCTGTTTCATATGTTTGCAGGGTCTGAAAGGCCTGCCCGGAGTGAAAGGAGAAAGAGTAAGCAGCGGGCGTCTTAGCTTGACTTTCTGCGGCGCCTGGATGGTCACCTCATCCAGGCAGACCTCCAGTGGACTCCATGTTCCCCAGCACCCTGAGTGATGGACTCCATTGCTGAGGACATACGCTCCTAAGCATATTTCAGCCAGTCTCCACCCATACATTATTCACTCTCCCTTTGCTCTGGTTTCCAGGGCCAGATTCTTGGGCGAGAGCCGTGGGAGCTACCCAGGCTAAAATACCGCTCCCTAATCAAACAAAAACAAAACCACGTTCACAACCACCTTAAATCCAGTCATTATGTCGTGTAGATGGGGGGCGATCCCTATATGTGAGCTGGGGAAAATAACACTGAGCTGCCTCATGGCGCTGTAGACAATGGAGAAACCGGTTAATGTTTGTACAGTGCTTTGAGAACGTAAGGTGGTATTTAGGGGGAAAGTATAGTGCGGATTATTCTTCCTGCCAGACCACGAGGAATTCCAGGACTCTGCCTTTTGTGGGATTATCAATGCCTGTTTGCAGACATCTGGTGAGAAGGACACCCCCTGTATAACATTTGGAATGCTAGGAAAATCCCAAACACACAGGAGAGCATTGTATAGCAAAGGCTTTGTCTAGGGGCTTGGCCAAGGGACTGGGGATCAGTGCTTGTGGGTTTGGTTCCTGCTGTTCTGCAAGTCACCTAAATCCTCTGGGCCTTGGTTTCCCCAGCTATAAAATTGGGATAGCGACACTTACGTTACATGCGACTTTGTGTGATGAGTTAGTCATTGCAAAGCGATTCCAGGTGCTCAGCTGAATTGCATTCTCTGAGCATAGGTTGCTATAGTTATAGATAAGAGCAGTTTGTAAACAGATGGGTGTATTGAGTGATGTGCCAACGGTAGAGAAAAAGCCTTCCATTGTCTTTTTTGTTTCAGGGTGATCGTGGCCTTCTGGGACCCAAGGGAGAAAGAGTAAGGGACATACAAAATGTTGACTGTCTGGGGGAGGTGGGATATAAGAAGTTGGAAGGGCTTTATGAATGCCAGTTGACAGTTGGACACGTGTCTAAAATAATGTCAATGGGTGGACAAATTAGAGACATAAATGAAAAAAATTATGTTTTCAGACATCTGGGACCTCTGCTGTTTTGTAACCAAGTAGAAGAGAGAGCTGTATAGTGCCTAGACAGTGGTGCAGCTAATCTGAAGCAAGTTCTGGACAAGGATCCTGAACTTTGGTGTCTGCAATGGCCTCTTATCTCAGAAGACCTAGGTTCAACTCCTGCCTTGGTTCACAGATGGAAGGCATGGCGTTTGTAGACCCAAGTTTGTCCCTAGTAGATGTCTGTCTTTACCAAGAACCAAGCCTAGTATACTAAGTTAGATATGAGATGAATTGGCGGAGCTATATGAAGAAGCTTCAACCATTTTCTGCTAGCACCATGGCTGGCTGAAGTCACTACTATGAAACCTTGCTTTCATAAGAATTCAGAAGGAATCCTTAACCCACCACAAAAATGCAGCCACCGCTGAGGTGGAATGTGGCAGCTGATTAATGTTGCGCTGTACTGCTTTGTAACAGTTTAGGACAGGAAGTGAAAAATATATCTGATTACAGTTTGCACAGTTCATCAATGTTAGAGTCTTAAAAATCATGAGATTGATTATATCAAGTAATATTAAACCAACACCAAGAAGAGATCTGAAAAGTGCCCCATTGCCTTTGTCCAGAAAGTATTGAATCTCTGTCAAGTTTCCTGTTAACTTTTCTCCTGGGTGAAATGGCTTGTTAGTAAAGGAGGTTTAGAAAACCTACATGGCAATTCTACCGTTGAGCCAAAGAGTATTAAATGATTAAGGCTGATTTGTGTCTGAAGAATCTACTTTCAAAGCCGCCCTGCTCCAGTGACAAATCAGTTCTTAATCTCTTTCTTGAAGGTACCTGAAAATACTTCCCAACCTAAAGGAATGTGGAATGCCTTCTCCAAAGGATGCCTTAATAAAATATAAGGAGGCTGGTGAGATAAGACAGGACGGGGGAGATCATTGGGGTGTGCTTAGTTCTTCCACTAATTGCTTCCTAACTTTCTTGCTAGCTCCTGCTTCACCTGTGCGAAACTCTCCGTGTTATGCAGGACCTCGGAATGGATGAGCCCATGGTCTCTTCTGGTCTTAAAAATCTGTTAATCCCAATCTAGTTTGCTTTGGAACCCTTCAAGCCCAGGAAAGTGGAAGAGTGTCTCAAACTGGAAGGGATGATGATGATGATGATGATGAATTTATTATTTGTATTGCTGTCAAGATCGGGGGCCTCTTTGTGTTGGGTGCTGTGCAAACTCACAGTAGAGTCCCTGCCGCAAAAGTCTCCAGAGAAGCTAACAAGGAGGCCGCAAGATTTAAATGTGCACTTGGTGCTACTAACGTTCATAGTTAATTAGCAAACAAAGACTAGGTTTGGTGCCAGCTAAAGCTTCATCAAGACACGTCCCATCGATCCAAAACCCGAAAAGCATGGAAATAAGAAGTTGTGCATTCCAGCGTCATCTTGCCTGCTACACTATCAAGAATACACGGCAGTGCTCCATGAGGGTTTCACTTCCCTCACCAACGGATATTGACATCAATATAGACCCATCACCAGACTCATGCTGTAAGGCAAAACCTCCCTAATGTCCTCCCAAGGCTGCATATCCACAGAGAGCACATTGGACTGTCCCATAGTCCATGCCTTTGGGGAGTTATTCTCCCTTAACACTGCTGACATCACCATTAAGTGTTGGGGCTTAACTCATTCATGTTTGTAAAGCTGCCACTAATACATCTCAGTCTCCCAGTGCTGGGATGTTGACAGGGTGTGAACGCGACTGAAACACATTCATTGCAAAATTCAAACGGCGACTCCCAGAAAAGTGTTCGCACTATTCTCCCAGCTCTGCGTTTTAGCACATGCCTGAACCCCACACTCTGCAGTTCGCCCATCATCCATTGATACTTCTCCATCCCTCAACCCCTTCAGCTGTCATCCTTTCCCTGGTCCTCCTCTCTCAAAGAAAGAAACACGGTCTTGTGCTCTGAGCTCGGGACTGCTGCTCCAGGACCTCCTGCATTCTAATCCCAGCTCTGCCACCGACTCACTTGGTGTGAAGGGCTCCGCTCACCGCAGGTGCGCCCTCTTGTGGGTTGGGCTGGGAATTAGCTTTTGCCCGTTGTGGCGCCCCCTGTTGTCAGTCCCGCTCTCTTTTTGCAATTCAAAGTGCTCGCTCTTCGTGACTCGGCCCTCTTGGCCAGGCCACTGTACAGGTATCAAACTTCCACCGGACAAGCCGTCTGGATGCCACCTCAGACGGTCTTCTGTTCCACCTCCGGGCCTTGTACCGCGTCCCAGTGGCTGGTAGGGGAACCAGGCTTGCAGGCAACTCCAGGTTCCAGCCCAGGGACCCTGTGACTAGCAATCCAGACCTGCTTAGTCTCAATCCCTGTTGCTGTTTCCCTGAGCTCCTTCCTACCCCACCCCTCTATCTCTGGATTTCCACTGGAATTGCCTCCGCCCCCGTGGCTACTTCCCCCCTCTTGTCCTTTTGCCAGACTCTCTCGTCCAGGGCCAGATTCCAAGGTGTGCTCTCCCCCTGGACTTCCTCCTTGTCCCTGACCAACTCCCTTTCCCTCTAGACAGTGGCTGCAGGCCCCTGCTGTGTAGCCCCCTCCTGCTCTCACTTCCTGGCTGTATTATCCTGTCCCAGCTCCTCTCTAGCAGGGCTTCATCTGCAGTTAGACCTTATCAAGCCCTGGCTCCCCTCCAGGTGCAGCAAATAGGGTTAATTTGCCCCTTCTGGCCCACATTAACCTGCTCGGGACTCCTGTAGAGGGAACACCCCATCCTGCCCTCCACGTCTCCATCCCTATAACGGGATACCACGGATGGAGCAGTGAGACGTCACCATTATGGTTCGTCCTAGTACAGCGCTGGGGAGATCGATGTGAGCTATCGTTATATTCTGTCTTTCAAGTGAGCGTCACGCTAGGGTGAGGAGCCAGCTCGCCACACTGGGATGGAAGTCTCCCATCTCTGCAGCATCTGCCACCCAAGCTCAGGAATGAACCCAGGTCTCCTGCTTTGCCTCATGCAGCTCTCGGCCAGCCCATGAAATCTGTGTGGTGGCTCAGGGGCAGGGTGGATATTTTTATACCTTTGTTATTGTTATGTAAATCGCCCAGCATGTTGTCTGCTGAGCCATTCGCAGCAAATGTCGGTCTGTCCAGTGGGGCATATGGTAACTGCAATTCTGCCTCATTGCTTGGGTGTCCATCGACCGTTATTGCCTGTCTGTTTCCTAGGGTGACCCCATTACTATTTTTGGACCTCAAGGCTATAAAGGCAACAAAGGAGATCCGGTAGGTTGTGACCGTTCTCTTTGAAAGCATGCCTGCCCTTCAGTAATTGGGAGCAGTTCATTCTCTCATCTGCAGTAGTAGTCGTTGGGTATATGTCTACACTGCAGTGGAAGCCCAGGGTTCAAACCCAGGCACCAGTCTAACCCCCATTACATCATGCTAAGCCAGGGCTCAGACCCAGGATTCCACAGGCACGGCGGGTCCGAGCCCGGGTCAAGCTGGGACCCAGGGTTCAAGCCCTATTGCTTTGTAGTGTAGACTCCTGCTCTGGGAGTCTGCCAACAGTATCCCACAGGCTGACTCTTTGGCTGGTGGACAGTCAGGTTTTCCCGCGCTGCACCATGAACAAATGGTTAGATCGGCCACATTTTGGGAGATTGTTAGGAAGTTTGGGGTATGGGTGGTTGGACTCGGGCCCGCATAATGCAGTATAGATGCTGGAGCCCCAGGTTGGGACCCAAGGTTCAACAATTTCTCACCTGGGGTTACAAATGAGTATAGGCACTCAAGCCCTAGGTTAACAAACCCAGGGTCTGCTAACTCGAGTTCTACTAACCCTGGGCTTACGTTGCAGTGTAGATGGACCCTAAGAGTCACAGAGTTTAAAGCTAGCAGGGGCCACCAGGTCATCCAATTTGACCTCCTGTATATCACAGGCCACCAAGCACCATCTAGCCACCCCCAACCCCAAGCCAACTGTCAGAATTAGACCCAAGTATTACAGCCCTCAGTCTTAACCTACTTGATTGGTGTTTACTGCTCTCCTGTGTATTCCGTGTCCTGGTTCTGGTTTCTGTGTGTTCAGTGGCTTTTGAGATGGGAGCCCTGGCTGAGTTGATGAACAGGCCTGGTGACTATCTCAGAGGGCTGGCTAGCTCATAAAATGCCCAGCCAGGAGAGATGGAGAGCTCCAGGGATTGGGTAGGGCATAAAGGACCTCTCACCTCTAGGTGGCTGGTTTCGACCCTGGGTTGATTGTCTACAGAGAAGCAGTGTGGGGCAGTGGCTAGAGCATGGGACTGGGGACCAGCAGATCTGGGGTATGTTCCCATCTTTGCAGTTGGTTAACTGTGCCATCTTAGGCAGTCACTTAACTTCTCTCTTCCCTAGGTTCGGCCTTCTGGAAAATGGGGTTAATGATATCTATTAGCCTTTGCAAAATGCTTTGAGATCTGCAGATGATTGCAGCTGCACAGTGCCAAGTGCTAGTAATAATACTTATCTGTGGCTATACAAGCTGCTGCTGAATAATTTTTGCAGTTTGGTTGCCTGTGCGAAGCAAGTTGGGTGGCGTCGACCCAGTTCCTAGAGGGCATGGAATTGAGCTACCTTCTCCCCCCTGAGCAGCATTGGCAGGCAGCAAGGTGGGGAAGCTTGACCTAGAAATACACCTCTGCGAGTTGTGGTCACTGAGGGCTGCTAGTCCTTAGATGCACCCCTGGTGTAAGCACAGCAAAGAGGCGTGACTAGGTTTGGAAGATGCTGGCTCGTCCTTCTTGGGTTGCGAGTGTAGTTCATGGAGCTTCTGTCTCATCCCGTAGGGTGAACGGGGCCTGCCAGGCTTCGATGGAGACAAAGGCGAGAAAGGGGAGGATGGGCCTTCAGGAGAAAAGGTAGGAACCTCCTTATTTGTTGCGGGTCTTAGGCAGCTTCATTTGTGATATACAGAGCTTATATGTGCACTGCTGCCCTCTATAGGATATCTTGCATAGTATCCGCTCAACGCACTCTACTGGCTGGTGTTCGGGGGCTCATTTAGCCCTGGTCTACACTACAGAGTTAGATCGACACAAGGCAGCTTACTTTGACTTAACTCGCTAAGCGTCTACACTAAAATTTCACTCCCACTGATGTAACTCGCCCACTACACCGTCTTAATAACACCACTTCCACAAGAAGCATAAAGTCAGCGTTGATGTAGTTAGGGTAACGCAGTGTCAGTGTAGACCAGGGGTCGGCAACCTTTCAGAAGTGGGGTGCCAAGTCTTCATTTTTTCACTCTAATTTAAGGTTTCGCGTGCCAGTCATACATTTTAACGTTTTTAGAAGGTCTCTTTCTATAAGTCTATAATATAGAACTAAACTATTGTTGTATGTAAAGTAAATAAGGTTTTTAAAATGTTTGAGAAGCTTCATTTAAAATTAAATTAAAATGCAGAGCCCCCCGGACCAGTGGCCAGGACCCGGGCAATCTGAGTGCCGCTGAAAATCAGCTCACATGCTGCCTTCGGCACGCGTGCCATACGTTGCCTACCCCTGGTGTAGACACTGCATTGCCTACATCAACTGTGGCTGGCTTTCAGAAGCCGTCCCACAATGCCCCACACTGACAGCTCAATCGGTACAAGCTCTCCTAGTGAGGCTGTATATCTCAGGGGGGAGGGATAGCTCAGTGGTTTGAGCATTGGCCTACTAAACCCAGGGTTGTGAGTTCAATCCTTGAGGGGGTCATTTAGGGATCTGGGGCAAAATAATCTGTCAGGGCCAGTACTTGCTCCTGCTGTGAAGACAGGGGACTGGACTTGATGACCTTTCAAGGTCCCTTCCAGTTCTACATTTCTATGGTTCCCCTGACACAGGGAGCAAAGTGATGTAATTACTGTGGGGCAGTTCTGATTCTCTCCACTAGAAGGCAGCAGTGTACATACACTCTAGTCAGTTGATTGTGGTATCATCAGGGAAAATGGTCTAACTTCCCCTTCATCGGAGAACTGGGATTATGATTCCTTAAAAACAGCTCAGTTTTGCTTTGTGTGGCTGCTGCAGATCCCAGGGCATTTTCAGTACGGGCTGGTTGGCTTTTCTGTTCTTCCCTACATGCAGCTATTATGCAGCGCGCGGTGCCTTGGTTCCCTCACCTACGCACATGTAGAGTTGTATGGTGCTTCGAGATCCTTAAAGGTGCTAAATCAATGCAGGACGCTATATTAATTCTCCGCCATTTCCACCTGTTCCTCCACTGACTGCCCGTTCAGGAGCAATAGCTGCCAGCGATGTATTTGATGCAGCTCCTAAAAAGGAGGCAGCCGCTGGTCCCGTGGCATATTCTACATAAGAAGTAAATTCCCTGCCTCATCAGTCAGGATTCCCCAGGGCTCTGAGAGCTACACCAAGTGACCCCTGTTAATCAAACTTCTGGGTCAGCGCTTCTGAACGATGGCACAGAACAAGCCTTTGAGAAGCCAGCAGTGGGGGATTCGGAGGGTGGGAGTGGGGTGGGGATCTTCTTTCTCATGAGGTGATCTACAGAGTGAAAATGTTGGAAAACCTCGCCCCTAGGGGAAATTATGGGTGCCAACTGAGTGGCGAGGAGGCCCCAATCTAGAATCCCAAGTAAAGGTCAGGGCCGGCTTTAGGATTTTTGCCGCTCAAAGCAAAAACAATTTTGGCTGCTCCCCACCCGCCCTGGTTCTTTAATTACCCCACCCCCGGCCCCGCCTCAACTCCGCCCCATCCCCAAATCCCCAGCCCTGCCTCCTCCCCCCAGGCTCTCAAGCCTGGGACAGAGGGGGAGCAGCGGCACGCGAAACGGCCACTCGGGATCTCCCCCTCCCTCCCAGGTTTGAGAGCGTGGGAGGGAGGGGGAGACCCCGAGCCGCCGCGGCACGTGAATCAGCTGTTTCGTGCGCCATGGCAGCAGCAGCGGAGGTGAGCTAGGGCGGCCGGGGCACATTTTTAGGGGCGGCATTCTGGTGCCAGCCATGCCGCCCCTAAAAATGTGCCGCCCCAAGCACCAGCTTGTTTTGCTGGTGCCTAGAGCCGGCCCTGGTAAAGGTGTAGGGGGGCAGGAGGCGAGGTATGTTTTTAAATGGAAATGACAATTTCTGAATAAACAAGGCTCATGGTTTGTGTGTTCGATTTTAGGGGGTCAAAGGCGAGGCAGGTGCGAAAGGGGCCATGGGGCTGTTCGGTGCCAGAGGACCAGTGGGGCAGAAGGTTAGTACAATGGCCCAAAGGAATGCTGAGAAACCTACATGGTTACCATCATAGCTTGTCGCTCCACAACTGCAACTGAACCCTGGCTTTGTCACTTACCTTGAATAGTTTGGGGGGCTGGGGCGGGGAGACAGGATCTTCACAGTGGGGCACTGCACCAGGCAGTGTTCAAGTGTTTGTCTAGGCTAGACATTCCCCAGCTTCCACTTCGGTCATCTTGTCCCCAGGTTTTGCCGCCCCAACTCGCACTCCATTTAGAGCACGCCAGTAGTTTTGTTTGAGGTCAGTGTTCTGGAGGAAACAGGTTGTCCAGTGTTTCCCGCCATTTGGTTCTTCTGTAGCCTTCCTCAGTGCTATTTTGGGAGTAAGGGATTTTCAGAGGCAAAGCTCTTTCTAGACTTCAGCCTCTTGGATGGTGGAACGTGTCCATGCAGTGGGGGTCTCCAATCACACACCTGGTTTTGGCTCTCCTTTTGACTGAAGACAACCAGCTCACTGGTGGTGGTGCATTCCCCCCAAGCTACATAGTATAAGGACAGTGTGGAAATAGGTTTCAAAGTTCTTGTGATGATCTTTGAGTTCAGTATCAATTTTGTGTGCCTGGCTTGAGCATGACCCTACTGGGGCACCGTACTCTGCAGTCGAGTAACACAGGGAGAGACTGGTGACTTGGAGTGGTTTGGGGTCATTTGATTAGTTTCTTGAGTACACAGTTCCTGGAGTTCACTTTCTTGTTCAGCTTCTTGATGTGCTCTTTGAATGTCAGCATTCGGTCTAATGTGACTCCCAGGTACCCTGGATGTTCGTAGTGCTCAAGGATTGTACCATCCCATGGGTAGCTGGAGCTAGTGCTTGACCTGACGGTGTTTCCGGTGGAAAGCGCACATTTGTGTCTTGCTAGGGTTGGCGATCAGGAACCATGTGCTGTAATGCTCTCCAAGTTAGGATTACCATATTTCAGCAAGCAAAAAAGAGGACGGGAGGAGCCCCGCCCTAGCCCTGCCCCTGCCCCTGCCCCTCCCACTTCCCGCCCCCCCCAGAACCCCCAACCCTCCCCCCGTTCCTTGTCCCCTGACTGCCCCCTCCTGGGACCCCTGCCCCTAACTGCCCCCCAGGACTCCACCCCCTATCTAAGCCTCCCTGCCTCTTGTCCCCTGACTGCCCCAACCCTTATCCACACCCCCACCCCCAGACAGACCCCTGGGACTCCCACGCCCCATCCAACCACTCCCCACCCCCTGACAGCTCCCCCCAGAACTCCCAGCCCCCCACCCCCCCGCTCCTTGTCCCCTGCTGGGACCCCTGCTCCTAACTGCCCTCCAGAACCCCACCCCCTACCTAAGACTCCCTGTTCCTTGTCCCCTAACTGCCCCCTCCTAAGACCCCCCCCA